>NC_090254.1:38137189-38173238 GCF_037325665.1 Littorina saxatilis | reverse complement strand
AGAGAGAGAGAGAGAGAGAGAGAGAGAGAGAGATGAATGAAAGCACAACACTTATTCAAGTTATTGTGATATATACATATCATCTTATTACGTAACTAAATGCCGGTATTCCGTGTTCTTCAATTTTGTCTTTGCACACACGTCCTGCTTTTGTTGTGAACACAGTTTAAGCCTTTCGACTCTCGTCCTCGAGCCTTTTGAGTAATAACGATTCTCATGTGTCTGGTGTTTCTGTGTGTTTTCAGGTATTGCTGGGGGAAGTAAGACACCGTTCACGCTCTTTCACCGAAGGAAAATCTCTCCAGTCTAACCAGCCTCCTTCTCACCCCGGGTGGAAATCTACCCCGGCCACACCGCGTGACTGGCAGAATGACGACGCCGATAACGTCAGTGGCCAGTATGACGTCCTTGAGGGGGGTGACGTAGCAGCTTCAGCCGCACAACCCACTGCGTCAAGCTTCGTGACGCACCCTCGCCAGCGACGTGTATCTGATGACGGTGTTGCTCGTGGTGTGACGTCATACGACAGTGACGCAGTTTCAAAGCGTCAGAACGGCGTAGAAGTAGTTGCCAGGCGTTCTGGAGTAGAGCACGACAATGATGACGGCAACGACTGTGAATTCAGTGACGAGGACGGTGGAGAAAGTTCAAGACACGCAATAGAAAGTGAACTTCGAGTGCAGGTTTCCACTGTAGAACACACGAGAACATACTCCGCAGCCTGGGATGAGTATGAGAGTGAAGAAGAGACTGTATCTGACAGAAATACCAACAACAACAACAACTCTCTTCACAAATCCAAGCTTACGAAGGAGGAAAGTGGACACAGTGATAGCGCTTGGGTGAGTGTTACTCCCAACGACACATCGGCAGTGACACTAAGATCTGCGCAAGCAAAAACTAGGTCAAGTGACCTGAAAAGTAGGTCAAACGACAGTGACGAAACTGCACGTGCTAACACACTTCCAAGGGAGAGACCCGCCACCCTGTTCTCGTCTCTGAATCAGGCGATCTCTTCTAGTAGTGTTCAGAGGGAGCAGAGTTCTCTTTCTCGCCTGAGGGACGAAGACTCTGTGTACAGTTCTAGTGAAACCCTGGGCCGCAAACCGAGAGGACCGATCCTCTCTTACTACCAGAGGACCAGGGTGTCAGAAAACTGTGATTCGTTCGTCACTCCTCGAGAGTCTCTGCTGGGAAGTTCAAGAGAACACACGCTTGCTGGTCCTAGAACATCTACAGGCGAACCGCAGCGTAGTGTGAGACAATCTGCTGCTGATTCTGCACGCGGTCCTAGGTCTGCCTCTGCGGGCCCTGCTCAAAGAAGGTCTACGACCGCTGTGCCACAAAGACCGTCAAATTTGCCCACCTCCGTAACGATTCAAGCCAACAGAAATTCTACAACAGCGATTCCGGAGAGTCCGAGAAAATCTTCCAGGAGTACTCCACAAAGTCCGAGAAGCCCTTCGCAAGGACCACCTCAAAGTCCGCGAAAGTCTTCTTCGGGTATTCCCGTCACTTCTCGAAGCTCATCTACAGGTCCTCCGCAAAGTCCGCGAGGAACCCAATCCAGCGTCCCAAAAAGCCCGAGGGAGTCTTCCAAAGGCCCACCCACCAGTCCTCGCAGCTCCTCTTTAGCTCCTCCGCAAAGTCCCAGAACACAATCGGAAAAACCCGCTGAAGACGCGAAGGTTCGCCGAGGATCCACCGGAATTAACCGATGGTCTGCCGGAATTTCACGAGGTTTTGACAAAGTTGCTGTCAGTTCTGGCGAAAGTCCCCGAAGGTCTGCCGAAATTCCCCGAGAGTCTGACGGAAATTTCCGAAGCTCTGACGGAAATTCCCGAGGATCGGAGGGGAAGTTGAAGAAAGAGAAAGGAAAGGGAAAGCGGTCACAACCGATGGCCGTGATGGAGTTAGCAGCCAAAGACCTGCAGTCTCCCGCCATGCACGGCTACCTGCACAGGAAAACGTTCAGCGAGCAGTGGGTTAGGTAAGTACTTTTTTTTTCTTTTTCTTTTTTCACAATACTCACCAAACAATATAGCATTACAATCCTTAGACAATAGTGTCGCTGACAATAACACCGTCTGAACGTAAACAAATAACAAGTCGCGTATGGCGAAAATACAACATTTGTGACCCTCCACCACGAAATGAGTCGCATGTCACCTTTGCATGATTTTCATATTTTTACATTTTCCTAACGAGATTGTTATGCTCTATCCAGTGGTGAAAACCGTTTTAGAAAAGAGCAAAAACTGTTTGAGTTATAAGGCTATGACTAAGGTGATCCTCCCACTGTAACCATACACTCCCCGCGCGAGGTGACAAGCGACTCATTTCGTGGTGGAGGGTCACATTTAGTCAAGCTGTCGAACTCACAGAATGAAACTGAACGCAATGCCATTTTTCAGCAAGACCGTATACTCGTAGCATCGTCAGTCCACCGCTCATGGCAAAGGCAGTGAAATTGACAAGAAGAGCGGGGTAGTAGTTGCGCTGAGAAGGATAGCACGCTTTTCTGTACCTCTCTTCGTTTTAACTTTCTGAGAGTGTTTTTAATCCAAACATATCATATCTATATGTTTTTGGAATCAGGAACCGACAATGAATAAGATGAAAGTGTTTTTAAATTGATTTGGAAAATTTAATTTTGATCATAATTTTTATATTTTTAATTTTGAGAGCTTGTTTTTAATCCAAATATAACATATTTATATGTTTTTGGAATCAGAAAATGATGAAGAATAAGATGAACGTAAATTTGGATCGTTTTATTAAATTTAGTTTTTACAATTTTCAGATTTTTAATGACCAAAGTCATTGATTAATTTTTAAGCCACCAAGCTGAAATGCAATACCAAAGTCCGGCCTTCGTCGAAGATTGCTTGGCAAAAATTTCAATCAATTTGATTGAAAAATGAGGGTGTGACAGTGCCGCCTCAACTTTTACAAAAAGCCGGATATGACGTCATCAAAGACATTTATCGAAAAAAAGAAAAAAACCTCCGGGGATATCATACCCACTGGAACTCTCATGTCAAATTTCATAACTTAAAGATCGGTCCAGTAGTTTACTCTGAATCGCGCTACACACACACACGCACACACACACACACACACACGCACATACACATACACACACACACACACACACACACACACACACACACACACACACAAACACACACACACACGCATACACACACACACACAGACACACACACACACACCACGACCCTCGTCTCGATTCCCCCCTCTACGTTAAAACATTTAGTCAAAACTTGACTAAATGTAAAAACCGGACAAATACAACACATTCTACATAAAATCTAGGAGTGAGTACTAGAGAATGATTTTGTTGACCTGTCTTGCTTTAAATCAGGACAGGGAGGATATTAAGCTGTGGATGCAATCCCCGAAATTATCAACAATTCAGAGGGCTACAATTTTAATTCTTGGGTTCTTTCCATCAGTAAATATCCTGCATTCAAAAAACACAGAATTACATGCGCTATTTATATAAAAAAAATAATAAAGAAAGGCGCAATCTCTCCAGTGAAAAAGAAAATTCGGCTCACCATCTCAGATATCTCAGATATATATATAGCCAGGCTTGAGATAAGGTCAAGGCCATCCCTCCACATGGACACACACCACCAACAGCCTGGTGGTCTGTGTGTATAGCTGTTTTACGGGAGGGACTGTGCCTTTTTTTTAAAATAGCGCGTGTATAGTACTGTGTTGTCCGCAAGCAGATTATTTACAGATGTAAAGAACCCGAGAACGAAAATAGAATTGCTGACAGTTTGGGGGTTGCTTAAAGTTTAACGAACCCGAAGTGACATAAGTACAAAGGCCAAGGTGTGAATACTATTATTTGAGCGATATTTGAAACCGTTGGCGAAACCGGTAAAAAAAAGTTCCAAATGTAAAATAGAATTGTGGCTGTGTAATGCTATCACTGCAACACAAAGGCCGATTACTAACAATGTTCAAGCAGTTGTACACAAGTTGGTTTGGCAGGAAAAGCTCCGGCTTTGCACCGGTGTCATACGAAAAAAGTACTCCACGACCAATTTATTCCCGAGTAAAACTATCCTTACAAAATTGTTAAAACCTGTCAGGGGGGGGGGGGGGGGGGTAATTTGCTCGTGCTACACCGCTGATACAGCGCATGGATTTAGAAAGGGTTGGCTGCACAAGAGACTTCGAAACATTTCTCACCCTGCCTGCATTCCAGTGTCTTTGATGTATCCTCGTTTACCTAATGTTTACCTGCCGTTTGTTCAGGTGTGCTGATTTCGTTTGGTTCATTGGTACGCCTGTCATTGTAAACTGCTTGTTTTTTGACAAACAAGGGGAGCTAATCTCTCTCTGTTTTTCACAAAATGTTGAGTACACTTCTTTAGGAGACAATCATGTTGGTTGTACATTTTCTTATCTTTCGTGGTTGGGCGATGCTTCAAAATGAATGGCCCGAGTTTTTATTGTGTTTGTTTTTTCTCCAAAAGATGTTGAGCTTGGAATTAATTGTTCCTGTTGTGGCGTTCTGTGTATGTTAAGTGTTTTTTGTGGGTTTTTTTTTACCGTTCTGGACTACGTGCTTTAATTCTGAGAAAGTGAACTGTATTCTTTTGTTCAATCGTTCGTTCGTTCATTCGTTCATTCGTTCGTTCGTTCGTTCATTCGTACGTTCGTTCGTTTGTTCTTTCGTTTGTTTGTTTGGTTGTTTGTTTGTTTGTTTACTTGTTTGTTTGTTTATTTGTTTGTTTGTTTATTTAGTTATTGTTTTTTGCCCAACCATCGTTCTTCGCGTAAACGTCAATAAAAACAGATCAATCTTTAAATAAGGTCAGCAGCCTAATTTCAACATTTTCCGTGCGCTGCTAGCTCAGAATAGAACAACTCGCACTTTCGTCAGTCTACATGTGTTGTAACGAGTGTCTCCCTTGCAAATGCTTCCCCCTCATTTCCCGCGGTCGGTGACTAATTCTTCAGCTTTCCCTCAAGAATTGTAAACCTGGTGTATGTTCGGTTTGACAGTCGACACAAGTGTTTGCAGCGGAATTTCCACGGGTTAGAGTTCATTCCGAGCTATTTTGCGCTGTGATCCGCCTAAAACGGCGTTCATGTATACTCTTGCCGAAACAGTTTGAAAGTGGGCTCTGGAGTCGGCCCCTTATGTAGCTGGCTGTTTGCGAGCAAGCTGCAAACTTTGAACGTTGAACGGGGAAGTGATTTAACTAGCTGCTGGGATTGTCTCACACAAAGAGAGGGAGGGGGTGAAAGAGAGAGAGAGAGAGAGAGAGAGAGAGGGGGGGATGATAGAGAGAGAGAGACTGAGACTGAGAGGGAGACTGAGAGGGGGGAGGGAGGGAGGGAGGGGCAGAGAGAGAGGGGGGGGGGGAAGGGAGGGGTGGAGACGGACTGAGAGAGAGAGGGTGGAGAGAGAGAGAAGGAGAGAGAGAGAGGGTGGGAGAGGGACAGAGCCACACAGAGAGAGGGAGGGAGAGAGAGAGGGGGGAGGACAGAGAGGGAGAGAGCGGGAGGGACAGAGAGAGAGAGAGAAAGACAGAGAAAGACAGAGACAGAGAAGGACATAGACAGAGAGACAGACAAACAACAGAGTGTATCCCTTGGACCCTTTCGTCGACCGTAAGCGTTAGAAAAGTGTGTGTGTTGTGTTCAATTTACTGTTAAGAAATTAAATCGGAAATTGTAGTTTTCCGTCTTCTGCAAGCTTCAGCGACAGAGAAATTACTGAATAAATGTTGATTCTGTAACAGTTTTGATCAACTTGTTGAATGGGATTCATATGATGATTTTACCGACAGTGAAACACTATATTTGGCATTCTGAATATTTTGGTCAACAGTAAAATAAAATAAAACACTAAATTTAACTTATTTATGTTCAACGCATTTTTTCGGTTTACATTGTGTACTGGAGGACAGTGATTGACCACTCGTGGCAAGAACCAAAGAATAGGCATTTAAGGAATCTGAGTGCTATGTTTGAAATAATGCTTCGACAGTAGCGAGATCTTAGAACATCGAGTCCTCTCAGCTCGCGCGAAATAGCTTCATCACATGCTTTGCAATGCTTCAAAAGTTTGCGAGAGCTTGCGGACCATTGAATATCGATTGGGTCTCTACTAAAACAGCCATTTCCAGCGGCAGTCAGGCTAAATGCTGTGCCATTTCGGGACGTCGTTTGAATAGAGATTTGAACATACTTGGCATAATCAGTATGAAAACACAGGCATGTATGCCTTCCTCAAAGCTGCCCGTTTGAGCCTAGTAACAAAATCACGACGGTTGTGAAGGACTGAATGGGTAACATTTTTTGACATTGCATAACACAAATATTTGCGTTTGAGGCAGTGCAAGCGAACGAATGATGTCGGGGCAGAAAACTTGGTTCTCCGAGCTTCACCATAGGCTGATTTTGTGTCTTGAAAGCCTCTGCCTACACACATTGTGATATATAATGATTCTTCAATTCAGGGTGTGTACGTTCTTGCTTCATCATAATCCCTTGACGGTTCAAACACACATATACGAATACACAGACCGACCAACCGACCGACAGACAGACACATGTCTTCAGTACTTTCTCGTGAGCTTCCTAACACATAATGGAATGGATTTTCGGAGAATTTTACGCGTTCACAGTCGTATTTTTCCTCCTTTTTCAGATACTGGTACGCTCTTAAGGACGGCTGCCTGTACTGTTACCTCACCCCCGATGATAACGTCACTGTTGACGTCACAGATTTAGATGGATACACTGTGACGTCACTGGAGGACAAGTTTCCCGGACAACGTTTCGTTCTTCATCTTGACCACGAAGTAAGTGGATGGTTGTGTGTGTGTGTGTGTGTGTGTGTGTGTGTGTGTGTGTGTGTGTGTGTGTGTGTGTGTGTGTGTGTGTGTGTGTGCCACGTGTGTGTGCCACGTATGTGTGTGGGTGTGTGGGGGTGTGAGTGTGTGCGCGTTTGTGTGTGTGTGTGTGTGTGTGTGTGTGTGTGTGTGTGTGTGTGTGTGTGTGTGTGTGTGTGTGTGTGTAGAGTTCCTGAAGAGAGAGAGAGAGAGAGAGAGAGAGAGAGAGAGAGAGAGAGAGGAGAGTTTATTCATTAGGCCATTTCCCCTCATGAAGGGGTGTGAACAAAAAGTTAACATTGCACAGAGAGAGAGAGAGAGAGAGAGAGAGAGAGAGAGAGAGAGAGAGAGAGAGAGAGAGAGAGAGAGAGAGAGAGAGAGAGACGGTATATTCATTGGGCCATTGCCCCTTATGAAGGGGTCGGAACAAAAAGTTAACATTGCAGAGAGAGAGAGAAAGAGAGAGAGAGAGAGAGAGAGAGAGAGAGAGAGAGAGAGAGAGAGAGAGAGAGAGAGAGAGAGAGAGAGAACTGAACGGAACGGAACTGGACAGAACTTAATGGAACACGGGCTTTTACTTACAATCTCTACGTGAGTCGAACAAGGGAGATAAAGGAGGAGTTAAGTACATTTCTTTTTTTACTCAGCATTGTTTCCCTTATCCAGGATTATATTCCGGTCTACCTGTCAGCGTCATCCAGAGAAGAGCTAGAGGACTGGAACTCGGCCTTGACCTCTACTATCAAGGCCATGCCCCTGATGAATGGCCATGACCCACACGATAATGGAGGTAAGTCACAATATTTATATCTTGCGAGAAATTCTTATTTCTTACAATCAAATTTGTAATATGTTTGGAATATGATTTACTGTGAAAGTAATTTTTGTCAAGCGTCTGTTCAGTGTGATGATTACTCCAGTAAAATAATAGTTGTCCACAATAATCTTATTTTGATTGCGTGTCTAAAGTGCTGTTCACATGGCAGCCTTGGAAACAACTTGTGACCAACTTCCAAGCGATTTTAGTCGGCGGCAAGTCAAATCAAAATCGCTGCCCATGTGAACAGCACAAATTCGCAAACTAGTTTTAAGCGGCGATTCTCGCCAGACTTAGCCTTTCGGGATTGTCCGGTCGTCCTCGTTGTTGTCCGGAGAAGGGAAGGCTAGAGCCACAGAGATGTATACGACAATATATAACTCAGTGGCTAGAGCTAACCAATCAGTAAGCGCGATAAGAAAAGTCTGGCGCGAGTCGCTGGCGAGTCACTGCCGAGTCGGGCAGTGCTCAACTGAGTTTTGGAGTCTGGCGCGAGTCGCTGGCGAGTCTGGCGCGAGTCGCTGGGGCTGGTCACATGGCAGACTTTTCACCGATTCGGCCTCAACGACTCGGGAGCGATTTTCAAACGACTAAAGTTGGTCATAAGTTGGTTGCAAGTCTGCCATGTGAACAGCACTTAAGAGTGACTGTGGAGCATTGTGGCTCTGAGAAATGAGAGAATGAGTACATGTATACCCTCACGTTTTTACAAGACGGTAAAGACACACCTTTAATATCGACAAAGAGAGACAGAGAGAGACACATATGGCTGTAAAAACAGTTCGAGCCAGAATGTCAGATCTGTTCAGGCTTTCACACCGGATCCGGCAGACCATCCCTCCACGTGGTGACGTTCAAAACATGGATAGCCTGGGTGTTCTCTGTCTACAAGTGGCTACATTCTTAAGAAATTAGTTCATCACAAGATCCCAACTCACCACAGCAAGCATTCGGCAGGGTGTGGATTGCCGGTATGTGACCAACTGGAGGACTGGCATTATTCCATGTCTAAACCTGGGGGCCGGTATCACGAACTGAAACCTCTGCTGAACAATCCTTCTCATTGCGGTCAATGCGCACGCGCCAATCTTGGACTTAAAAAATGCGACCCTTTGACCGAACGAACCATGGGTTAGGGTTAGGGTTAGGATTAGGATAAGGGTTAGGGTTAGGTTGTTCACGACCTGATTAATCTCCCCATGTTAGCGCATGCGCATTGACCGCAATGAGAAGGATTGTTCAGGCAGAGTTCATCAGTTCGTGACACCGGGTAGCTCAGTTTGTAGAGGACTGGACTTGTGATCCAAGGGTCACGGGTTCGAATCCGGGCCTGGACGGACACGGTTCAACTGTATGACTGTGCAGAATCAGAGACGGTATCCATGTCCCAACACCCGTGTCACCACCGTGGCACGTAAAAGACCTCGGTCATTCTGCCATAAGTGCAGGTGGCTGATTTCACTTAACACTTTCCACCCCACCTATGTTGACCAAGGTTGTTTTTTTTTAGCCGAGACCAGCTGTGCTGCAGCAGGTCACTCAGAATTGTAGTAACTGTGTATCAACACGCTGGAATGCAGGCGTTAGATGGACGTTACAGGAAGCGACTGAAGCTAACAGTCTGAGCGGATATATCCGTACCTGGTCAGATAGAGCCATATGAGTGGGTAGGGATATATCCGTACCTGGGAGACAATGAGTTAAACACGCACACACCTGGGTAGCGCGACTCTGTTGCTGCTAGCTTTCCGGCACTGGGAGGAAGCGACCCGAATTTCCCAGCACTGGGATAATAGAGGAAATGAAATGAAATGAAATGACCAAGTGGATGGCTGGTCTTATCCCACGTGTAAACCTAGCCAGCTCTGAGAAAGACGTTGACTGTAATGTGTTTGCCTGTGTCCACAGAGGTCCACGCTGGTCGTCTGAGCGAGGAGCGTGTGCTGAGCATCAAGCACAAACTGCTGACCGAGGTGCTCCGACAGAAACAGGAGCTAGAAAAGAAACAGGCCGCCAGGCTGGCGAGCAAGGTCAGTACACATCTCATACTTACGACAGTCAGACAGACAGACAGACAGGCAGACAGACAGACAGACAGACAGACAGTACACATCTCATACTTACGACAGAAAGACAGACAGACAGACAGATAGACAGCCAGAAAGACGGACGGACGGACGGACGGACGGACGGACGGACGGACGGACGGACGGACGGACGGACGGACGGACGGACGGACGGACGGACGGACGGACGGACGGACGGACGGACGGACGGACGGACGGACAGACAGACAGACAGACAGACAGATAGACAGTACACATCTCATGCATACTTACGACAGACAGACAGCCAGCCAGAAAGACAGACAGACAGCCAGAAAGACGGACGGACAGACAGACAGACAGACAGACAGACAGACAGACAGATAGACAGTACACATCTCATGCATACTTACGACAGACAGACAGACAGCCAGAAAGACAGACAGACAGCCAGAAAGACGGACGGACGGACGGACAGAAGGACAGACACTGACAGACAGACAGATAGACAGATAGACAGTACACATCTCATGCATACTTACGACAGACAGACAGACAGCCAGAAAGACATACAGACAGCCAGAAAGACGGACGGACGGACGGACAGACAGACAGACAGACAGACAGACAGACAGACAGACAGACAGACAGACAGACAGACAGACAGAAACACAGAAACACAGACAGACAGTACACATCTCATACATACTTACGACAGACAGACAGACAGCCAGAAAGACGGACGGACGGACGGACGGACAGACGGACGGACGGACAGACAGACAGACAGACAGATAGACAGTACACAGCTCATGCATACTTACGACAGACAGCCAGAAAGACAGACAGCCAGAAAGACGGACGGACGGACGGACGGACGGACGGACGGACGGACAGACAGACAAACAGACAGACAGACAGACAGACAACGACTCTGAGAAAATCTGGTTTTAGAAAGTGTAAGTCGTAAAATTGGGGTTAGATTGCATATATTATGAACAGAAAATCTGGTTAGCAAGGTCAGTACAAATCTCATACTGTGGACCCCCCCCCCCCCCCCTCATCTTTAAGACCTGAACAACTCCGGGAAAATCAGGTCTTAGTAAGGAGTAAGGACTTAAAAAGGGGGTTGAGTTTACACATGTCATGAACAGAAAGGAGTAAGGACTTAACAGGGGGGTGAGTTTACACATGTCATCAACAGAAAGGAGTAAGGACTTAACAGGGGGTTAGTTTACACATGTCATGAACAGAAAGGATTAAGGACTTAACAGGGGGGTGAGTTTACACATGTCATCAATGTAGTCAAGTGGCGTATCCAGTCTTTTTGTGTAATTATCTCCTGCCCGACTCAGTTGCCTCCCCTGTCTATTATCTTCCCCTGACCCAAGTTGTGTCTCCCGCTAGGAGTATTGTGTGTTTACTATCGTAGGGAAGACTCTTGACCGGATTCCTTTCTAACCTCTTATCCCAGATTTAGGTGGTCGTTATGTAATGTGCCGCCAGACTGTCTGGGTATCGTTGGACGGCGTTTTGTCAAGTGGGTGTCATTTCTTTTGACAGGGTGGCTTGGAGGTTTTAGTCTCTTACCCCTCTCCCCCTTCTTTGTAACTGGTTGTAATATAATGAGCCTTATCCGGTGTGCGTAATATTTCCGGTGCGTGACACCTCTGTAACGATTTCTGCCTCTTTAACGATCCCTTTCATTTGGCAGGCAATCTTAAGACGACGCCCCCCGTTGTCTGACACCTAGGTAGCCTCCCTATTGGCTATTGGGAATCGGAAGTGGCCAGCCTTTAAAAGACTGAGCATTTAGACTAGAGAGAGAACGCGATTTGTAATACTGAGCTGTGTGCTGCTCATATGTGTCGGTCGACGTGTGGTTGTAACTGAATTCCGAAACCTGTGCTCTTGTGTTTACTGTTCCTTTTACGTGTGCTCACTGAGGAGAATCTACACTGCTTTCTGGTGTTAACTTTCTGGTGTCTACTTTCTGGTGTTAACTTTCTGGTGTTAACTTTCTGGTGTTAACTTTCTGGTGTTAACTTTCTGTTTGTTTCTGGTGTACGTTAAGTAAAAGTCACGTTATCGCAACCTCTGTCTTGGCGTCTCATTTATGCTTCCTGGCCTATTTTCCCCCTTCCACTCCACCCTATCACATCTGGCGCTTGCGGAGCAGGGTTCAGGAAGTAGAGACGCCGTAGGTTAACACCAGAAAGCAGGGGTAGCAGTGTAGGAGGTACTCGGCGTATCCAAAATGGCGGTCGACGGGGTTCCTAGACCCCAGTGGCAGATGTTCTCCCCTCCCAGGCTTCCCCTCTTCACTAGCAGCAAAGATGGCTGTCTGCTAGACGACTACGTCACAGAGGCTCGTCGCATCATTGCCCACTTCAACCTGGAGGCGCTGGGCGGCGAGGCTGCTGAATGGCTGATCCAGTCACTTGCTGGGCCTGCCAAGAAGGAGATCAACCTGCACCCCCCTCAGGCGACTGCCACTGCCAACTTAGTCTTGACCATCCTGCAGGACACGTTTGGGGACCACGCCAGCATTTCCACTCTACTAGCGTCGTTCTACAGCATCTCCCAGAGTCAAGAGGAGGGCATTCTCTCATATGCCCACAGGTTGCAGGCTCTGCAGGTGAAGACGAATGCTGATGTTGCCGGTACGGTTTCCGATGCTGCACTTCGTGATCGATTCATGCACGGACTGTTCTTGCCTGCAATGAGACGGGACCTCATGCGCTTTGCGAGAGGGCGTGAGGCTGTCACTTTTGCGGCAGTCCGTGCAGAAGCTCTCAGGTGGATGAGGGAAGATTTCGAGGTGGTGACGAAGCAACAACAACAAGCAACAGAGTTAGGCAGACTGCAGGTGAATGTTAGCGAACTCGCCGTCAAGTCAACAGAGCTACGCGCTGCCCAGCACCAACGCCCGCCGGCTGCCTCTCGTCAACAGCAACCATCCGCGAAGCCACGTTGTTGGCTTTGCAACCGCCACGGGCATCTGCAGAGCAGGTGCCCTACCAAGCGTCAAAGAGACCAACAACCGCTGTCATGGAGACAGCCAAGTGAGAAATGCGCGAGTCATCAATCAACATCCATCACGGCGCAACCTCTCCTTGAGCAAAGCTGTCAGACAGAGGAACAGCATCGGCTGGCGACAACCCCTGTCCCTGTGCAGCTACACGACGCTCAGCTGATTTCATTTTGGGATTTGTTACTTAATCTTGCCCCTGTACCCCGAGTCCCTGCTACCCCAACGTTCCCGGACCGAGGCACTGTCTGCATCGCACGCCCTGTCTTCCCCCCACCCATCCAGCCTCTTCCGGTGCAGCCAGCAGCCCCTGCACCAGTTCCTGATCCACAGGCACCTCCAGCACGTGCCCAAGACCAGCCTCTGGCTAGAGACCCAGAACCTCTGGTCCATCCTCCTGCTGCTGTGCCTGTGCGCCGCTCACAGCGTATACGGCAGAGATTGTCGTCGTTCTGAGCAGTCATGGGATTACCTTGATTTTATTTATTTTGAACAGTCGGATTTGTGTGAGTAATAAGTGTGCCGCTGTCATAACCCCGCCATCCGTCTATTGTGAACAGTCAGGAAAACAATGTGCTGCTGTCATGTGGGCAATGTGTCATTTGTGAGACTTTTCGTGTTCTGCTAAGAGACTGTGTACACTATGATTATTGATTGCCTGTTGTATTGTGTCTTGTATGAATGGGTTGGGTGACTGTGAGTGTCATCCGTTACCGTTTCTGATTTTATTTGTTGTTTCACTTGGGTGAACTTGTGTTTGATTCATAGATGTCATTTTCAGCTATTCCCGAGGCGCTGTACCTGCGAGGACGCAGTTGGTATAGAGCTGGGGGGGATGTAGTCAAGTGGCGTATCCAGTCTTTTTGTGTAATTATCTCCTGCCCGACCCAGTTGCCTCCCCTGTCTATTATCTTCCCCTGACCCAAGTTGTGTCTCCCGCTAAGATTATTGTGTGTTTACTATCGTAGGGTAGACTCTTGACCGGATTCCTTTCTAACCTCTTATCTCAGATTTAGGTGGTCGTTATGTAATGTGCCGCCAGACTGTCTGGGTATCGTTGGACGGCGTTTTGTCAAGTGGGTGTCATTTCTTTTGACAGGGTGGCTTGGAGGTTTTAGTCTCTTACCCCCCCCCCCCCCCCTTCTTTGTAACTGGTTGTAATCTTATCCGGTGTGCGTAATATTTCCGGTGCGTGACACCGACACGGCTCTCTGCATCGCCACAGGGTATCGGAAGTGACCAGCCTTTAAAAGGGAGAGCATTAGGCTAGATCAGCAGACGCGTTTAGTGAGACCGATCATCGAGTGAGCTGTGTGCTGCTCATATGTTGTTCTCGTGAAAGTGTCGAACCTCTGCCCAAATTTATCGCGACTTGTGAATTCGTGCTCTTGTGTTTACTGTTTCAAGTGTGCTCACTGAGGAGAATCTGTAAGTAACTAAATGTTTTATTCATTCCTTGTGCTTTATTCTTATGTTTCATTTGATGCTATGATGTTTGCATATATGTACATTTTTACGCCATTTTGATCTATCAGAGAGATGTGTTTTCTAGATCAGTTTCTAATCACTTTCATGATTTGACGCTGAAATTGAGCGTTAATAACTTCTAATATTTGATGACCAGTTGTTCTAAAGTTGTTTTAGTGTCTTGTGAATTAAAGACTCGTAAGAGAATCAAGTAAGGCAGACTCGTTCTCATACGTTTCGGTGTGTCCCTTTTTCCGCCAGTTCAATGGGCTTTGTTTGGGGAAAACACATATACACATTTTGTACTAGCATTCCACTGGGCTAAATAATGTCTAGCACATAAAACTCGCGCGTGTATCGTAACCCATGTGTATCGTTGCCATTTTTCCCCATTTTATCACATATTATTTCTGGAGATCAGTAAAGTCTGAGTAGTAGTCGGTTAAAAGCCCAAAGTTAAGCCCTCAGTGCCATTGGCCCGTAAAGCTACCTATTTACGATTTAGGCTGTTCACAATAGACGGATAGCGGGGTTATGACAGCGGCACACTTATTACTCACACAAATCCGACTGTTCAAAATAAATAAAATCAAGGTAATCCCATGACTGCTCAGAACGACGACAATCTCTGCCGTATACGCTGTGAGCGGCGCACAGGCACAGCAGCAGGAGGATGGACCAGAGGTTCTGTGTCTCTAGCCAGAGGCTGGTCTTGGGCACGTGCTGGAGGTGCCTGTGGATCAGGAACTGGTGCAGGGGCTGCTGGCTGCACCGGAAGAGGCTGGATGGGTGGGGGGAAGACAGGGCGTGCGATGCAGACAGTGCCTCGGTCCGGGAACGTTGGGGTAGCAGGGACTCGGGGTACAGGGGCAAGATTAAGTAACGAATCCCAAAATGAAATCAGCTGAGCGTCGTGTAGCTGCACGGGGACAGGGGTTGTCGCCAGCCGATGCTGTTCCTCTGTCTGACAGCTTTGCTCAAGGAGAGGTTGCGCCGTGATGGATGTTGATTGATGACTCACGCGTTTCTCACTTGGCTGTCTCCATGACAGCAGTTGTTCACCTCTATGACGCTTGGTAGGGCACCTGTTCTGCAGATGCCCGTGGCGGTTGCAAAGCCAACAACGTGGCTTCGCGGATGGTTGCTGTTGACGAGAGGCAGCCGGCGGGCGTTGGTGCTGGGCAGCGCGTAGCTCTGTTGACTTGACGGCGAGTTCGCTAACATTCACCTGCAGTCTGCCTAACTCTGCACCCATCTGTGTATAAACAGCCGTTTGTTGCTTCGCCACCACCTCGAAATCTTCCCTCATCCACCTGAGAGCTTCTGCACGGACTGCCGCAAAAGTGACAGCCTCACGCCCTCTCGCAAAGCGCATGAGGTCCCGTCTCATTGCAGGCAAGAACAGTCCGTGCATGAATCGATCACGAAGTGCAGCATCGGAAACCGTACCGGCAACATCAGCATTCGTCTTCACCTGCAGAGCCTGCAACCTGTGGGCATATGAGAGAATGCCCTCCTCTTGACTCTGGGAGATGCTGTAGAACGACGCTAGTAGAGTGGAAATGCTGGCGTGGTCCCCAAACGTGTCCTGCAGGATGGTCAAGACTAAGTTGGCAGTGGCAGTCGCCTGAGGGGGGTGCAGGTTGATCTCCTTCTTGGCAGGCCCAGCAAGTGACTGGATCAGCCATTCAGCAGCCTCGCCGCCCAGCGCCTCCAGGTTGAAGTGGGCAATGATGCGACGAGCCTCTGTGACGTAGTCGTCTAGCAGACAGCCATCTTTGCTGCTAGTGAAGAGGGGAAGCCTGGGAGGGGAGAAC
Organism: Littorina saxatilis; assembly: GCF_037325665.1. Lineage (NCBI taxonomy): Eukaryota > Metazoa > Mollusca > Gastropoda > Littorinimorpha > Littorinidae > Littorina > Littorina saxatilis. The sequence goes on along the minus strand of NC_090254.1, from coordinate 38,157,177 downwards.
ATCTGCCACTGGGGTCTAGGAACCCCGTCGACCGCCATCTTGGATACGCCGAGTACCTCCTACACTGCTACCCCTGCTTTCTGGTGTTAAACTACGGCGTCTCTACTTCCTGAATCCTGCTCGCAGCGCCAGATGTGATAGGGTGGAGTGGAAGGGGGGGAATAGGCCAGGAAGCATAAATGAGACGCCAAGACAGAGGTTGCGATAACGTGACTTTTACTTAACGTATACCAGAAAGCAAACACCAGAAAGTAAACACCAGAAAGCAAACACCAGAAAGCAGTGTCTGATGACACATGAAAAGAAAAGAAAACATAATATAAGTACATGGCATAACAAGTAAAACGCACCATTCATACCAATGCATCCTAACCATACATACATTCCACAATAAACCTAAACAATACAGCCAAAATCCTGCAGACACAGCATTCTCTGAAAGAGAATCCACAGTGAGTTAAACAACTCCACAACAGCTAATGTCAAGGGAAGTAACCAACATCTTCCCTTAGGCCTAAGCCTTGCATAGGAAAATGCTCTACATAAATTAACCAACTGCATGAACCGCAACTGCAAAATAATTGTTATTACTAAGTATGTTCATCGCCATGAAGACACATCTTCATCGAGTTGAATAATAACGACAAGAATAAGAAAGATAACTCATGATACGAGTTCATTACCCAAAATAATATGTCAACCATAATTCCCGTTCATCAATTGTAGGGGTTTCTGCGCCTAAATCGTAAATAGGTAGCTTCACGGGCCAATGGCACTGAGGGCTTAACTTTGGGCTTTTAACCGACTACTACTCAGACTTTACTGATCTCCAGAAATAATATGTGATAAAATGGGGAAAAATGGCAACGATACACATGGGTTACGATACACGCGCGAGTTTTATGTGCTAGACATTATTTAGCCCAGTGGAATGCTAGTACAAAATGTGTATATGTGTTTTCCCCAAACAAAGCCCATTGAACTGGCGGAAAAAGGGACACACCGAAACGTATGAGAACGAGTCTGCCTTACTTGATTCTCTTACGAGTCTTTAATTCACAAGACACTAAAACAACTTTAGAACAACTGGTCATCAAATATTAGAAGTTATTAACGCTCAATTTCAGTGTCAAATCATGAAAGTGATTAGAAACTGATCTAGAAAACACATCTCTCTGATAGATCAAAATGGCGTAAAAATGTACATATATGCAAACATCATAGCATCAAATGAAACATAAGAATAAAGCACAAGGAATGAATAAAACATTTAGTTACTTACAGATTCTCCTCAGTGAGCACACTTGAAACAGTAAACACAAGAGCACGAATTCACAAGTCGCGATAAATTTGGGCAGAGGTTCGACACTTTCACGAGAACAACATATGAGCAGCACACAGCTCACTCGATGATCGGTCTCACTAAACGCGTCTGCTGATCTAGCCTAATGCTCTCCCTTTTAAAGGCTGGTCACTTCCGATACCCTGTGGCGATGCAGAGAGCCGTGTCGGTGTCACGCACCGGAAATATTACGCACACCGGATAAGATTACAACCAGTTACAAAGAAGGGGGGGGGGGGGGGTAAGAGACTAAAACCTCCAAGCCACCCTGTCAAAAGAAATGACACCCACTTGACAAAACGCCGTCCAACGATACCCAGACAGTCTGGCGGCACATTACATAACGACCACCTAAATCTGAGATAAGAGGTTAGAAAGGAATCCGGTCAAGAGTCTACCCTACGATAGTAAACACACAATAATCTTAGCGGGAGACACAACTTGGGTCAGGGGAAGATAATAGACAGGGGAGGCAACTGGGTCGGGCAGGAGATAATTACACAAAAAGACTGGATACGCCACTTGACTACATCAACACAACACTTTGGGAAGACAGGGTCTTAAAAGTGAGGGAGATTTCAATCGGTTGGTCTTAAGGCCTAAAAAAAAAATAGGTGTGGTTACGGTAACCCGACCTACCCTATTTTTAGGGGCCGACCCTATAATGTTTTTGTCAACAAACAAAAAAACAAAACAAAAAAAAAACAACGAGTGCAGAAAACGCAATGAAAGCGACAGCGCTCGAGTCGCACACTTATTTCCCTGTCAAGTAGGTTTAATTTGTACACATTAGAAAAAAAAAAGAAAAAAAAAGTGATTGCCTACCTTCCTACCCTATTTTTGTTTTGTGGCTATGTTACCTTAACCACACCTATTTTTTTTGTTGGCCTAAATGGAACGCGGGGTTTGGGGGTGGTTCGACTGTATTTACTTTTTAGTTGAAAGAGGCAAATCATATTTATGGACAACGGAGGAGAAGTAGTGAGAGGTAAAACAGAAAGTAAGCACAGAAGAAAGGTCAATGAATAAGGGTATTTTTGCTTTCTTGTTGTATTTCTGTGCTTTGTTGGTCTGACTTCGTTCGTTCGTTTCTCAACACACCTTTGCTGGCGAATGTTCGTTCAGTTGACAGGCGCGTCCTGGTACGCTTTCAACTGCGTATAGGATGTATCTCTTCAAATACTGCATGAGCGCGTGTGAAATAGTTTCCACATGACGGAAACAATACGACCAGTGTGTTTTCTGTACAGAAACAAAACAAAACAGTCTTTTCGATCATTATCTAAGCAGCCGAAAACAAAAACAGTCCGTCACTCGTCTATTCCTCCTCACGCCGTGGCAACGTTTTACTCGGTCAAGCCGTAACGATGTTGTGGGGTCATTGCCAGCCGCTCGCATCACCATCGCGAGTAGCGCAGAGAAGGCAGTGCCCCCTCTTTCCGTGGGGTAACACTCTTTGATATAACTATCAGTTTTGTGTTTAAAAATATATGTGAAAGATACGGTCAAAGAAAAGGATTTGAGGCCTGCTCGTTGCCAAATACGTGGCAACCAACTTGGCAGAAAAACTTGTAGCCGCCACCCCCAACCCCTGCCAAACAAGACACAAACGATAAAAACGCAAAACTACTTGAACGGTTCTTACCCGTTTTGTCCATCTTTCTTTGTATAAAACGTTTGTTTTGTAAGTTTGAATTTAACACAGATTTAAATAGTCATCAAGTTACCATGGTCGCGTTTAATGGAAGAAAAGCATGATCACATTGGGCGGCATCATAAGCAAAATACCGATATCATTCCAGATTATTGACTGGAGGTAACAAGCCAAACTTATGTTACGACCCCTCCCTAGTACGATCGATTTGAGGTTACATTTCCAAATTCGTTCGACAGAGGTATCACTGTACCTGGCCGGAAAGGATTCATTTATCTGATTTTTACTATTATTTCCCCATACGATTCAATTAAGCGTGTTAAGCCTTTCAATTGTTCACAGCATGATCACATGTCTGTCTGTTTTTCTTTTGCAGCAAAAGCAGATGAGTCTTGACGAGAGTGAGATGAGTTACCCGAGCCTCACTGTTCCCGCCCCCAACCCCATACCCACCGGAGAGCAGATCTGTACCCTCACAAGGCTTCGTCAGCGACGAATGTCCACTCAGATCAAGGTACAATCATGATTCTTAGCTTATTGAAGCCTTGAGTCGATTTTGATTTGAGAAACAAAGGGAAATTGACGTTCTAAATGCATATAAACATATATGACATGTCCAATTGGGCCAAGTAAGACTATTTTGCTGAACCAATCTCCTGGCACACACACACACACACACACACACACACACACACACACACACACACACACACACACACACACACACACACACATACTCACACACACACACACACACACTCACTCACTCACACGGACAGATTCCTAAATTTGTTCTTATCTTGAACAAGTTTAAATGCTACATAAGAAAGATTTAAGCATGCAAATTTCCCTGCACTGATTGCTAAAACCGGGTCCTTTAAAAAGCAAATGAAGGTAAAAAAAATCAAAAAAAATCTTATCCGTAATTTTCTAACCATCATACGATACATTTCTCCCTCTCCAGATGGACACGCTGCAGAAACACATCCACTCCAACGGCCACACGACCAAGAAATCCCGCTTCACCTTCGGCAAGAAGAAGCCTCCGAGCGGGGGAGAGGACCCCCACGCCCCCCACAATCCCGACGTCGTTGAACAGCTCAAGACCCTCTCCGACCACCTCTCAGCCATCGACCGTGACCTTGTGCAGAACGGCGGGGTCAGGACCCTTGACCGGAAGTTGTCACGAGGTCGAAAGTCGGGGTCGCGCTTGTCTCAGGATTTGGAGAGTTCTAGTGTTGAGGCTAGTAGTGGTGGTGGTGGTGGTGGTGCGAGAAGCCCGCGCCTGAGCGGTGTGGACAGTTTGGTGAACGAAGACAGCGGGATCATGCGCAGCAACAGCTTAAAGAGCTCCATGCAGAAACTGGCTCACCGGACTTTCGCCAGGGCCGGGTGGTACCGTGGTAAGAAATCCTCGCAGGAGAGCTCCATCGACAGGGACGACGGGGACGACCGACCGTCGCCTGTGTCGGAGGACGGGAACCTCAACGACCAGCACGCGCCTGACGTCATCGACCTGACTCATCGCCTGATGCGCACGTGGCCTGCGCGTGATGCCAGTCAGGACAGCGAAGAGGGGGGCGGGGAGGCCTTCCTCCCTCCCCCTTCCTCCTTCAACGGTGCAGACATCCCCTCCCCCGTCTCCTCGCCCAGGTCCATGCGCTCCACGGAGTCAACGTCAAGCGACAAAGGTCAAGGTCAACGCAATAGCAGATCGGGCAGTTCGCAGCGTTGCCATGACGACCCAAGAACACCAAGGCGACAGGTGGACCCTGATGCCATGGCAACCATTGAGGTGAGCATCGAGAAGTCCACGAGTTGCCATTTGGTGAAGTTTCTTGTCAGGCATTTTGTGACTTTGGGGCCATCTAAAGTTCCCGTGACGGGAACCCCCTTCATTTAAATTTAGGGCCCGGGACCCTCTGGATAGAGCATTAATATTTTGTGGGGTGCCCTGCTATATTTGCAGTAGTTATTTTGTGATTCAGACTAGAGGAGCCCCTCCCTCTCTTCCCCAAATGTTCGCCGTTTTCAGTAAAGGGTGATGTAGAATCTCAGCGCGATGCATGCTTTGACTGTTCAAAGTCCAAGTAATGATTTCTGTTCATTGTGGATGCTAAAATGTACATTAGTTCTGTATTTGTGATATTGTTTCAACACCTCCCATGACATTATTTTCAAATTTTGAAAGGGAATGTTTCAAAACTTGTCTTCTGGTAGTAATATGTCTGCACAAATTTGTTTGCTGACAAAACAATTCTGTTTGTTTTGCAGGCGTTCGAAGAAATGTCAAGACAGATTATTGGTGAGGCCCCAACCTAAAAGAACACAGAGACATTACACAGTGAAACAGCATTGCTTCTTTCAATACTGGAAACCCTTAATGCTTCTTCCTGTCAACAGAGTCAACCTGTGCTGTGTCCAAACAGCATTGCTTCTTTCAATACTGGAAACCTTGCTTCTTCCTGTCAACAGAGTCAACCTGGGCTGTGTCCATCTCGCATTGGTGAAGACGAAGATTACAATACTAGTAAAACTCTGACAGTGTTTCATATCTGAATGAAAATCCGAGAAAACCTTAACAGTGTTTCATAGCTGAAGACAAACCCGACAAAACCCTGACCGTGTTTCATATCTGAAGGAAAAGCCGACAAAACCTTTACAGAGTTTCATAGCTGAAGGAAAACCCGACAAAACCCTGATCGTGTTTCATCGTTGAAGAAAACCCGACAAAACCCTGACAGTGTTTCATAGCAGAATGAAAAACCCTACAGAACCCTTACAGTGTTTCATAGCTGAAGGAAAACCCCACAGATTCTCCGAGAAAGTTGATCAGCTTTTTTGCGGCCTAACTACAAGTTCAATGCTGCAAACAGAGATGTGTTTGTTTGTGTGAATGGCAGAAATGTATTTCGTCAGTTGATGGACTGCTTTGCGTCAGAGCCAAAATTGTATACCGTCGTATTTCCTTGTTGTTATGACAACAGTCATGATGACAATAACAGCAGAACATGATGTGGTAGAAACTGTTCCGGTGATCAGAATAATGAAGCCGAGCGCTCCGTTTTTCAATGATGAAATGGGGCTGATTATGACAGAATTGTGTAAGGTAAGAGGAACTGTAGATAAACTGCTTTGTTATTTACAGGACTGACTTTAAAATCGACATCCCCCCGCGGGTTAGGGGGAAGAATTTACCCGATGCTCCCCAGCATGTCGTAAGAGGCGACTAACGGATTCTGTTTCTCCTTTTACCCTTGTTAAGTGTTTCTTGTATAGAATATAGTCAATTTTTGTAAAGATTTTAGTCAAGCAGTATGTAAGAAATGTTAAGTCCTTTGTACTGGAAACTTGCATTCTCCCAGTAAGGTCATATATTGTACTACGTTGCAAGCCCCTGGAGCAAATTTTTGATTAGTGCTTTTGTGAACAAGAAACAATTGACAAGTGGCTCTATCCCATCTACCCCCTTTCCCCGTCGCGATATAACCTTCGTGGTTGAAAACGACGTTAAACACCAAATAACGAAAGAAAGCCGCCATCGCAGGCTGAGATGTCATTATGACGTCATGTTTCACACACGTGTGATTGACGACGATAGTTTTGTAGAATAAACCCGGGAAGTATCGGTTCTAATTCCACACACAGACTAGCTGCTGCAATGGTGGAACGTTGAGATGTAACCTATGTGCGTTGGTGAAGTGACTCAGACGGGTACGTGTTAACCGATAAGCGGAATGTAAATAAATTAGCACGTGGCAAATAGATGGCTGCATGCAATATCCGTTCAAAGCTTGATTGTCAGTAGGCCTACGTGCTCGCACTGTTTTCAACCAAGTTCTGTCCTCTTTCTACTCAATAGCCTGACTGATGAGTCAGCGTTACGTCATTGCTCAGTGTTGGTTACAAATCCAGTGCAGAGATACCCGGTAGCTTTGCTAATTTACAGGGAAGATTTTAAAATCTATCGGTAGATTTTACCCGGTAAAAAGTCAGCTTTGGCGTTCCATACCTACACAGCTGATGATCAACATGCTACAGTGTGAAAGATGAATTGAGAAGTAGCGTCCTCACTGGCAGCAATTTAATGATGGTCAACAAGACTTAGTATTGACATGTATTGATAACACATTAAAGAAGTGTGAACATGAAATCACGCTTTTCAGTGATGCGAAAATGTTTCTTCCAAGAGTAATGTGATGTGATGTGATTTTAACATTACCAGTTTCCCAGGTGAAAATAGCACTTTTTGGAGTTCTAAATTTATAAACAGTGTCGTCTTCGGACGAAAACTCTAATAAAAGCATATCTCAACATTTACAGGATAATGAAGTGCAGTCCTGAATCTTAAGATCGTGTGGTGGGGTGAGGTGATTTATGTTTGAAATTCGTAGGGGGTGGGGTGATTGCGAGGTAGTGTTTTTGGCTAAGGCCCCCCCAAAAAAAGTTGTACGTTTCTGGTAACATGGCTACAAAAAATAGGGTAGGTAGGTAGGGATTATTTTTGTTGTTGTTGTTGTTGGTCAGGGTAGAAAATAACTATACAGTGACGCAAAGAGACTGGACTTACTATACAAAGAGAAAGACAACACAGTACAAAACAAATGAGACAAAAGGGATGCGGGGCTATCCCCATTGTGTCGTCTGCCGTCTGTTACTTTCGTTTTGACGCTTTTTTTCTTCTTTTTTTTTACAAAAGCAATAAAAAAAAGTCTAGGGTCGGCGGGAAAAAACTAGGTAGGGTCGGGTGACCAGAAACATACAACTTTTTTTGTGTGGCCTAAGCAGGGTGTATGGGACCTTTTCAATTTATTTTTATTTTCATATATTTAATCTGTTCATACCAGTTTAGCTCATTACCATTTGCTTAGGCTCGCCTTCCTGTCAAACAAATGAAAAAAACAAAAGTTCGTAACTTTGTAAGAAATCCGGCAGGGTTGTGCGCGATCCGCTCACTCTTGGCCATTACCGATAACTCTTGGTTTTAATACATACCAGTTTTTCTCCTTTTTCCTGGCGTATTATCTCCCTTCTTTTCTTGAGCTAACCCCTGCTTCTCCTGTGCAATGCAGTTGACTGAAGAAACTGATGGTCAGAAAATCTCTGACTTTTTGCTGTCTTGATAGATTATTACGTCTGATGTTTTTTTTGTACATGTGTTCCATTCAATTGTTGCATAATTCGTGGCTCTGGTAAACATTTCCATTTAAATGTACAAGAGTTGAAATAAAAAGCAAAGTGCATTTCAAACCATACGCGTGTTGTCTTGTGTTTGTGGTGTTTGAGTGGAAAGCTTCATTTTGTTATTGTTTGAATATCAACACTCTGGGACAGGCTGAACTTCTTTAACCCAGTGTGGGATTTTCAGTGGGGCGACCACCCCCAACCCAGCGCGTCCCCGGGTGGCGGGTAGGGGAACGGACTCAAGTCAGTTCAGATATGAAGACCAGCCGCTTGCGGCCGCGGACCAAACTGGCGGTGTTTCCTACCAGGGTGGAGTGGGGTTGCAGGCGGCACTGCTACTCTCTTCGAAATGCTCCATCGCCCCTCGACGGGACTCATCTAATGCGACTATGGGCGCATTAAAACCCTAGCTCCGGGTGGGATCCCGGCAAATCCTCCCCCCTGTGCTCTCAGGGTAGGACGGACGGGCCATGAGCTAAGGGTGAGGAAACCCCGACAGAAACCTCGAGTGCTGAAGACGGAGGTACTGGGCTGCACGGCGCACTCTAATAAACCATGGTACCACGCATCAACGCCAACCATGACACAAAACAAAAAAAGACGGCGAACGCAAGAAGAAGAAGAATATCAACACTTTAGTGATGACATTTGTCTATTTTCAAAGAACCCACCGTTACAAATGGGGGTGTAAGAGGGGGGGGGGGGGGGGGTGTCAAAGAGATCATTAGGCAGATAAATTCATTTACATTGACAGATTACGATAAGGTTGGGCAAGGTGAAACGTACAGCACACACACACACACACACACACACACGAACACACAGAGAATTTAATACAAGTTTACAGCTATAACTGCATGTCATAGCTGTAACATTTGATCACAAAATGTTTTCAGTACAAAAGACATAAAAAGCATGCGGAGGAAAGTCTGAGAACGGATTCTAAGACAAAAAACAACAACAACCAAAACAAAACAAAACAGCAGAGAAAGATGTGTCAAAGAAAAGGGGCGGGGTTAAAACTGTTCATGATAATATAGAACTGTCGATCCAAATACCCTTTCACCACAAGCCCCTGACGACTTCCATTCTCATGATAACAGATGGTCATTATGGCTCATTATGTTCCTCATTGTCCAAGGCACTCGCGATCGAATTAACACTTACGTACACGTCACAGACAGCAAAAGAGCGAACTTTTATTTAGTAATAGCAGAACATACCTTCAATCAAAACCGTAGTGTTACGAATAAACACCGGCAAAAAAATAAACATTGTAAGATATCGAACATTATAAAAAGAAGTGATATTTTAAACGCTTTGCCCTTTGTACTGCACAGTAACAAAAGAAAACAATAACTTAAAGGAATATGATTGACACTATAGGCCTACACCACGAGTCAGCCACCGAGTACAAAGAGGTAACAGAGTTTACTAACAGAGAGAAACTTGTAAAAAGAATGTAAAAATGAGTTGAGTTTCATCAGTTCTTGCAAAATAAATCATTCACACAGACATTGCAATGTAAATGCAAGATTCAATAATTTTAAGGAAAAAAAATATATTGGTTCGGCTGGGGGTCGAACCCAGGACCTCTCGCGTGTGAGGCGAGCGTGATAACCACTACACTACCGAACCGCTCTGACTACTGCGTGCAATTTAAGGATAATAAACAAAATCCACTAGTAAGTCTAGTTGAACGCTTGTAAAATCCACAAGAATCAGACAAGTTTGTGTCTGTTGTATTCAGTTTCTATTCAGTTACAAGTAAAACCAAAGACGCTTCTGTTTTTGAGGGAACTTACTTCATTGAGTGAAAAGCCGCGACACGTGCTGTCGGTGAAGTTGTCTCCCCTGAACTACATCACGGAGACTCGATTGCTTGGGATCTGTGTACTCCGTCGGAGAGGAGAGATGGCCCGACCTGCCGATATCGTTTGTGTCAATAATAATTGGTGAGTGTGTATTATAATAAATAGAAGTATTGCAATAAGAGAGAGAGAGAGAGAGAGAGAGAGTGAGAGACTGAGAGAGAGAGAGAGAGAGAGAGAGAGAGTCGGAGAGAGAGACTGAGAGAGAGAGAGACTGAGAGAGAGAGAGAGAGAGAGAGAGAGAGATTTACCATTTTCTTTTTTTATATCCAGCTCACTCGCTCATGTGAGGGGCTAATTTAATGTTTATACGTACGTTATATAAATGAAGAAAACAAATTGAGCAAGAGATAAGTCTTTCAAACAAACAAACAGACAAGCCGCAATCAGACAAGCAACAAACAAAACAGATCATTGAATGCACAAGGAAGAGCCTGAAAAGCAAAAAAATTAAATAAATACTAACTAAACAAAAATAAAGTAAATGCTTAGTGAAGTAAGATAAACATTTAAAACGAACATCAACTGAAGTTAAAAGGAAAATGATCCGTTTCAGTACGGCACATCAGTTCACCAGCTGAGACTGACAGGCCATGAGTATGATGACTGTCATCATAGTGACGGGCGCAGTGGCGTCATGGTAAGACGTCGGCCTCCCGGCTAATCGGGAGATCACGGTGAGTTCGAATCCCGGTCGCTGCCGCCTGGTGGGTTAACAGTGGAGATTTTTCCGATCTCCCAGGTCAACTTATGTGCAGACCTGCTAGTGACCCCCCCTTCGTGTGTAAACGCAAGCACAAGACCAAGCGGTGCGCATGGAAAAGATCCTGTAATCCATGTCAGAGTTCGGTGGGTTATGGAAACACGAAAATACCCAGCATGCCTACACAACGAAAGCGGAGTGAAGCTGATTATGCTCTCAGAGTATAGTGTGGGGAACCCAAATGGGCAAACGAGCTCACACGTAACCCAGAATTTCTGGAACGGCGCTGAAGAAGAAGATGACTGTAGAGTTGTGGGGGAGGGGGCGGCAACCGGGCTTGAGGGGGTGAAGACAGCTATGGAGGCACCACGCTGATCGATGTCATACGATATACTACAAAGCAAGTTTTATTACAGTGCTATTAGGCTACACTACGTAGGCCTACTGTGTTTCACAGAAATCGGGAATTACCGATTTATAGGTAGAATCGCTGTGGGTGAGATCGGTTCCTTTCATATTGATGACATACCCGATGGAAAAGTGCCAATAATGAAGTATATGCATGGCTCCTGAGTAGTCGAGGTAAGACAGGCAAAGGGAAACAAATCAAATCAGTGAACAACGTGAAAACAATCAAGTCGAGCTCACCCAGTCGGTCGGTCAGTCAATCAATTAATCACTCACTCACTCACTCACTCACTCACTTGTTTGTTCGTACTCATAAACTAGTTTGCTATGTTTTTGTTGTTATTAATAATGTTTTGTTCATTCGTCCTTTTACCCCTTTTATGAATGATGCAGAAATTGTTGTTTTACTACCTTGTCCATAAGGCTTTTATTAGCTACTGACAATAAAGTGTCAAAGCGTCAAGCGTCACTCACTCGAGTCAATCAATCAACCAACCAACCAACCAATCAATCAATCAATCAATCAATTCGTCACTCACTCACTCACTCAATCAGTCAATCAATCAATCAATAAACAGTCAAGTCAAGTCTTTTACAGAAGAAAGGTACATTAAGTCACTCAAGCCCTCTTCCGTTTTCCTTCGGGGAACACAACATCTTGAACACACGGCCAGTACCGTGTAACTGGCCTTGATACGGAACGATCCAAGGGGGGCAATCTCAGTCATCTGAAAGAGGGAAATCCAAACGCAATCCGCTTTGTTCGATTTTATGGGCTTGGACGATAGAGAAAAATAAGAAAAGCAAAAGCTGGAGTCCAGTCTGGACGGAACTGCTATCAAGAACGCAGAATTGATTTTTTTCTGAGTTTTTGTTGTTGTTGCCGTAAGCGCCATGTTTATCGGAGCAGGAAACTCTTCCAGAGTGAGGCCCCTTCGTTGATGCATGTCAACAAGCATCAGAGAAGCGAAATTGTGCCGCAACTTCAGTTTTAGCTCGACACGGCGCTTACAGCAAAAAAACCAAAAACTCAGAAAAAATCAATTTTGCGTTCTTGATAGCAGTTTCGTCCAGACTGGACTCCAGCTTTTGCTTTTCTTATTTTTCTCTATCGTCCAAGCCCATAAAATCGAACAAAGCGGATTGCGTTTGGATTTCCCACTTTCAGATGACTGAGATTGCCCCCCTTGGATCGTTCCGTATCAAGGACAGTTACACGGTACTGGCCGTGTGTTCAAGATGGAAACACAACGACAAACAATGAATCAAAACTGAGAAACATAGTTACTTTGAATAACACGCGAGACGTCAATCATATGATCCAGCAACCAACCGACTAATAAAGAAACTCAACATCAAGCATAACTTGAACAGGAAAACAACAAACGCACAGAGAAAACACACACACACACACACACACACACACACACACACACACACACACACACCACACACACACACACACACACACGACGAAATAACCAACCAGTTAACCAACCATCTAAGAGGCTAACAAGTTAAGAAACAAAAAGCTATATAAATCTACTTCACAATCAACACTCCGCGTTGACATTAAAAGTACGCACAATTATCCTACGTCCAGATGTGATATGATCACAGTCGAGGAATGTTTAAAAAAATATATTTAAAAGTCTAAAGGAAATAAAATTTAATGAGTAATAGTAGCTAGTGTAATCCAGTTTCTAGATACTTCGAGATTTTTGTTTTAGGCGCCTGTGCCATGCAACAAACCAGGAAGATATTCGCGCTTTGTGTGTGCGAACCGAAAGTAGGACGCGGGTGGATTTTTTTTCTTTTTTTCATTTATCGAGCAGGTTTTGTCAACGTTGAGAAAGCCAGCTCACTGGCTGCGTCTGCACGCACTGGCTTCGCCGCGACATTTGACATTGTACTGTTGGGACATTGCTATGATATCATTTCAGCGATCACACAATCAGTGCTAACTCAATATCCTGGCGTGTGCAGTTGAAGAAACAGCACTGCAGTTAGGAAAGTGAATTGGACTAAAACTTAGTTTTGCCTTGTGCGTGTAATACCGTGCCACTCTCATCTCCGGGCGGCGTTCAGCTCGACAGGATTTAGGTGAGTGTACAGTGGAACCCCCCCAATTTAAGACTCCCTCCCTTTTAAGACCTGATTTTTGTTCAGACTTTTTGTTCATAACCTCTGTAAATCTACCTCCATTTTAAGACTCCCTCATTTTTAAGACCTGATTTTCTCAAATGTTTGGAGGTTGTGAAAAGGGAAGTCCGGCACTGTTCTGTGGAACGTTAGACTGATATCTGGGCTGCAGTTCTAAAAATAGCGTCTAGTCAATGTCACAAGTTGTGTACTAGGCTTAAGCTTATAAGTTGTGTCGCAAACAGTCCAGGTAATATCAGTAGATTCAGTCAAGATGGCTGCTTGAGAAAGTCGACTGTTTTTGTATGTATGACTTTTATTGATTTATAGATATCAGTGCATGCTATTCTCCTGTTGTTGCACGAACAAATATACCTTGTTTTGACTGAGTTTCCGATGATCAGATAATCGGTTCTTTGTGTCTAGGTTTTGAGATTTGGTTTTCACCCACACTTCCTGATGAATCATAAATATGTTCATTCATAACGTAGTCGTGCACTGGACTAGTCAATGATATTAGCTGTCCGCTTATAATTCTTTTATGTCAACATTTTGTGAATTAGTTTCCACTCACGTGACACTGACAAACAGGACACGAAAAAATTGCTGTTGGTAAATAAGGCCAATGGTCAGTGCCTCTGCTTTCTGCTTATCCGATTATCATTGATAATGTCATGTTGTCAGTATTTGCGACACTCAGATGCGGTCTTGACCAATGACCTTTGCCAGAGTCAAGGTAGTATAGGCTGAATTAAGTTACAATTTGCATGACTGAGCAATCCGTTTCGGTGCAGATACGAGAAGACGGTATAGCGGTCTATTTATTACTCATCAAAATGTGCATGATGTACCCAGAGACGGTATCCATCTCCCACCCCCGTGTCACCACAACGGCACGTTAAAGATCTTGGTCATTCTACCATAAGTGCAGATAGCTGATACCACGTAAACACGCAAACATCAAAAAGCTGTGAGGGCGTAAAACTCGAATCGTATAAACCAATTCATGTCCAATATAGGCAATTAAGACCTGACGGACAATAAGCCCCTTAAAATGTACTTTGCATGATGTATATTTTTGGGGGCTAAGATCAGCTCAGCCTACTAAGAATGACGGAAATAAAAGAAGGTTTAACCTGTGCGTCACGGAATAAAATTAATTTTGGCGTTCAGGATATAGGCCTATATATAATCAACATTTTGTTGACATGTTACTGCAGATGATCAGTTGGATGCAAAATTTCATTCTTTCTGCCTGAAACATGATAGGATGGGGTTGGTATTGCAAAAGTGAACAAGACTGAAGAAAAGAAGAAAGAAAGAAGCACGAGAGCATAATTATACTGAGGAATAGCAAAGGTAAACAAAGCAGATTGTGGTGTCAACAACCTCAAAATCGGCCACATAATTGACTTGACACGTTTCTCGTAAGCATGATATTCCCGATTTCTAAATTTAGAATAGCTTTCCTCGGAAACTGTTCGTCAGCTCCTCAAATACACGCATACTGCTGACTGTGCCCATAATTACGGGAGAGAGTGCGTATAGCATAGTATGGTATAGTCGAATAAGGAAAACGAAGCTAGAGAAGAAGGAAGATTAAGCCAGTAAACAATACTCCACATGACTGATTATGGTGTTATTGTATTTGTCAGACTTGATTGTACCATAAGACATAAGACATAAGACTTTATTTCAACCATGTGCAGTACACAAGGGACATGTTTTGGCCAGAGTACAATCAATCAATCCCCTACACATGTTGTAATGCGCTTAGAGCCAAATATTTTTGTTTTTTGTAAGGGATAGGCGCAATATAAATACACTTTATTATTATCATTATTATTATGACTCGAATAGCAATCGAACCATTCACTGAAGTTCAAATGAAAGCACCCGGAAACCGGAGGCGGAATGAATGTGAATCATCAGTGCACACATTATTGTTGGTCATAATTTACGAATAAAATGGACACTTTGGCATAAGGCACAAAGGGAAATTGGCTAGATTCGTTTCCCTTCTTTTTCGTCGTTTCATGCGTGCATTGTAGTGGAGACTAGCTGTAAGAAAGGACCATTTTTATGGACCTAATGCTATTATCCTTCCGTAATAAAGTTTTCGAGTTCGAGTTCCCGTCTGTCTGTCTGCCGACCAAAGTCTACTGTGTCGGAAAATAAAGTATATCTTCTGTCTGTCTTTCACTTAACACATACTCACGCACTGACGCACACACGTTCGTAAGCACCGCCCCTTCACTGTGACACACACCCACACATACACATACAAATAGTCTCTCTCTCTCTCTCTCTCTCTCTCTCTCTCTCTCTCTCTCTCTCTCTCTCTCTCTCTCTCTCTCTCTCTCTCTCTCTCTCTCCCGTTTTTTCTGCTCTGCCATTCTCTCAGTCTCCGCCTAGCTTCCAAGTCCCAATCAAGTGTATATATCTCAGTGCCGCAGAAGTCGCGATCGAGTGTTTGACATTTCTGCTGGTTAGACCTCGTAAGATAAGACAAGACAAGACAAGACAAAATCTTTATTATCGAGGGTAATAGATAAGCAAGATATATGCTTATTTACATCCAGCCCTCGCCCTAATATAGGGTCAACAGGAACAGAAAACAATATAATCAAAGAACTATTACATCAAATTTAACACATCATAACTGTATCTACAGATACAAATTTTAAAAATAAATTGTCATACTGCACTTTAAAGTACAATTTTCAATGATAAAAAGTGTCAATTTTTAACATAACTTAATTTAAGATGATCGATCCAGCATGAAAAGTTGCCAACTCAACCTGAAATAAACTAGGTATAGATCTACATTGTACACTTCCAAGCATCCCTAATACTGCCAACTTTTTTTTTCTTTTTTTCTTTTTAAAAAAACAAACTTTATCTTCTTCTTTAAAATGTCGAACTTACCACCGATGACGTCACTTCTACCAGATGACGTAACGATGACGGCACGCGAGGGCATGCGCGTGCTGCGGGGCCCTGACTGGCAGGGCGGGGACGCTGACGGGGGAGAGGGGCACCTGGGCACAGTGGTCACTCTGCTGGACGGACACAAGGTTCGAGTCGCGTGGGACAGCGGGCAGGAATACACCTACAGATCCGGAGCGGAAGGAAAATATGACCTGAGGATTTTTGACACAGCTCCTGTTGGTATGTGGACTTCTTCTTCTTCTTCTTCTTCTTCTTCTTCTTCGTCGTTCATGGGCTGACACTCCCATGCACGTTCACTCATTTTTTTTCACGAGTGAATTTGTACGTGTATGACCATTTTTTACCCCGCCATTCTGACAGCATACGCCGATTTTGGGGGAAGTATGCTTGCTATTTTCGTGTTTCTATAAACCACCGAACTCTGACATGGATTACATGATCTTTTCCGTGCGCACTTGGTCATGTGCTTGCATGTACACACGAAGGGGGATAAGGCACTATAGCAGGTCTGCACATAAGTTGACCTGGGAGATCGGAAAAATCTGTACACTCGGAACCCACCTTGCGGCCGCGGCCGGAATGGTACGTGGATACAAATTTGCGAGTAATTTTTATGCTGGTATGCTAGGAGTTGTGAATTACATGCTTGATCTAATTTATGTTATTGATTCCTTCTTGGTAAATGACTTACAAAGAGAAGAGCAGTTATGTATTATATTCCGTGAATACAGCTGCCTAAACAGAGATTAACGGTTAAAAAGTCGTAATTTGTTTCTAATGTTTTCATTGATTTATTGATTTATTGATTTACTTATTGATAGACATGGTTATTTTTAGAACAACAGTCGACAACACAACAATGTCCTTTAACTCCGCTGAGGTCGTCTTTCAAAAGTTTCACAGTACATTACGGGTACTAAAATTGTGTTCCTGTTCCATTACATTTTCTCAGATTCACACTGTACTAATTTCATCTTATTTTTCTTTCCAGGAATTCGTCACGAAGGAAAGACATGTTCGGGCTGCGACGAACAGAGTATTTACGGTATGCTGTGGCACTGCCAAGTCTGCCGTGCCTGTGACCTTTGCCCCCTGTGTTACGTCACGGATAAACATGACATCAAGCACGGGTTTCTGCGTGTCAATGAGCCGGGCTCCACGGGGTAAGACGTATGCTCTGGGTTCGGTCTTACCTTGGGACAAAGTTTTTCTTACTTATTTTTTTCCATGAAAACGATATCAAGCATGAATTTCTGAGAGTAAGTGAGCTCGGTTAACGGGGTTAATAATACGTTTGCTGTGAGGGATCATTTTTAAGACAACGTTTCTCATACTGAACGATGGTACTTATTTATAGGTGTCCTTGAACACTTTCTAAGGAGATCTTCTTCTTCTGCGTTCGTGAGCTGAAACTCCCATGACGGTACACTCGTGTTTTTTGCACGAGTGGAATTTTACGTGTATGACCGTTTTTTTACCCCGCCATTTAGGCAGCCATACGCCGTTTTCGGAGGATTCTAAGGAGATAATAATGAACAAGTACAATTGAGGAGTTTATGCATCTGCTAGCTAAGTGAATTTGAATTAGAATACATTATTTACTTATCTACCTTTGTTTAAAAAATGTTCTGTCCATATGTCTCAGTGTATGACTCATCTCCTCTTTGTTGTTGTTGTTGATTTGGTTGTTGTTGTTGTTGTTGTTGTTACTAATGGTAACGTGTTTATATTGCCATTGCACATGCAGAGAGCCGGTGAAAAAGCGGTCAGTCAGCCTCAAGATCCGCGCCATGGGGATATTTCCCGGTGCCAAGGTCAAGCGTGGCCGTGACTGGGCCTGGGCTGACCAAGATGGTAAGAACAAGAAATTCCTACGAGGTAGGAAAAACACCCCCGTCAAAGGGAAATAACCTTCTCAGTTGGTGGCAGTGACTGAGTGAGAATGGTTATTTCCCTTTGACCATTAAGATGTTCCTCTATAAGTCCTTGTATAATTTTAATCCACCAATAACTCCCTAACCGTGTGTTTGACTGGTCCCAATTTTTGTAAGGACCGTCTCAGGAATGTATAGAACCTGTTCACCGCGTTTGGTGACGATCGGTCCGTTCATTCTTGAGATCTATATGCGAACACAAACAAACAAACAAACAAACAACATCGAGCGAAACCTATACACACCCCTATACCGGGGGTGTAAAGAGATGGACAAAAGAGGAAGTAACGAGAGAATGAAGGAAGGGGGTAGCAATTAAGGCAAGGAAGGAAAGAAGAAGGTAAGAAAGAAAGAAAGGAAGAAAGAAAGAAAGAAAGAAAGACAAATGCGAAAAAAAAGAAAGTAGGAATGTAACCGAGTGCCAAAACACTACGATCACCTCGGGAGGCGAAGTGCAATCAAACAGGATTGAAAATGTTAGGGCTAATTTCTTAGCCCTATAAAAACTGTTTTGCAAACCCGAAGGTTTCCATGAACATACAGACAATCGGAAACCACCAGACCCCATCACAAACTCCACAATCCACCGGTGTTGACTTAAAGGCCAACAACTCGGGTGCAGAGTCTGCTGTGAAAGGAGCGGTAGCCTCCCCTGTCACAATCACCCCCGTTTGAATGAACTCCGTCCCGAAGTTCCGAACCGGGGGACCACTGTCCATCCCAAGTTCGCAGAATGGGAACAGCACGAAAATGTTCAGTGGTCATATTATGCCATTACCTGAACAAATCATGCCGAGTCCCATCCCTGCTCGCAGTGCCAGATGTAACCGAGTGCCGAAATACTACGATCACCTCGGGAGGCGAAGTGCGATCAAACAGGATTGAAAATGTTAGGGCTAATTTCTTAGCCCTATAAAAACTGTTATGCAAACCCGAAGGTTTCCATGAACATACAGACAATCGGAAACCACCAGACCCCATCACAAACAGAATTCCACAATCAACTGGTGTTGACTTAAAGGCCAACAACTCGGGTGCAGAGTCTGCTGTGAAAGGAGCGGTAGCCTCCCCTGTCAGAGGAAGAAAGGAAAAAAAGAAAGAACGCAAAACGAAAGGAAGAAAGCAAAGAAAAGGAAAAGAATGTATGAAAGAAAAAAAAGAATGAAAGAAAGAAAGAACTGTAAATAGGCGATATGACGGACACACAAAGGGTATCTTTGTCCCACCCCCGTGTCATCGATCGACGATGTAGCACGGGAAAGACCTCGGTCATTCTGTCTTAATTTCGTATCACTCACACAGCTGTGTAAGTGCGACTCGTAGTGCTGAGGGATGCAACGCGACTCGGAATTCCAAGAAAATGGAACGATAAAATATGAAATGAAATCATTTTAACTCGCATTTGTCCAGGTGGGCTAGGAACAACGGGTGAGGTAATGGGGTTCGAAAACGTGGCGCCAGAGTCGTCACGCAACATCGTACGGGTGCAGTGGCCCGGCGGTAAAACCAACAGCTATAGACTGGGCTTCAATGGCAACGTGGATTTGACCTGCGTGGAGGAGGAGGCGGGGACGTATTACTACCGGGACCACCTGCCTGTGCTGAGTAAGTGCTCTTTTTTTAGGACTCCTTCCCTTTCTAAGAACGATTTTCTCGGATGTTTTGGAGGTCATAAAAAGGGGTTCTATTGTACTTCAGTTTTAGAGTGTGGACAGAAGCTGGACATATATAGGGACAATGGGTTCTTTGTCTGCACAAAATGGACATTGGACAGGAATAGAAGTCAATGCTTGTAAAC
>NC_090254.1:38127189-38134689 GCF_037325665.1 Littorina saxatilis | reverse complement strand
CCAAGTCACACGGGTATAGGTAGACAATTATTAACTGTGTCTAAGCAATTTTGCCAGGAAAGACCCTTTTGTCAATCGTGGGATCTTTAACGTGCACACCCAATGTAGTGTACACGGGGGGAGGTTCGGACACCGAAGAGAGTCTGCACACAAAGTTGACTCTGTGAAATAAATTTCCGCCGAACCTGGGATCGAACTCACGCTGACAGCGGCCAACTGAATACAAATCCAGCGCGCTACCAACTGAGCTATATCCCCGCCCAAACAGTGTTATGAATTAAATCTTTGCTTTCCTACGTCACAGGCTCTGGGGAAAGTGGGTCAAGTGACGAAAATCGACTCCGATGGTGACGTAGTGGTGTCTTTTGGCAAAGGGGCCTACATGTTCAGCCCTGCCTGTTGCATTCCTGTGTCTGGCAGCACCTCCTTTGACTCCGTCACCGGTTCCAGCGCTGACGTCAGCGATGCGTCATCTGCAAGTAGCGTCACCTCTGACAGTGATACCAGTGATGACTACATGGGTAAGACTAGTAGACAAATGCGACAGAAGGTGCTCTCTTGGCTTAACACAAGTAGTGGTAAAGTAGAAACAGCACATTTTCAGAAAAGAAAAGTTTAAAGCGATGTGTAGAACAAAACAACATCAGACTGCCAACGTTCCAAAAATAGAAAATTAAAAAACAAGACATGTTAGTTAATGGAACGTTTAATTTTTGACAAAAGAAGATATTCAAAACGTACATCGACATAATATGGTCTTTGTAAGATAACAGAGAGACAAATAGCAATGAGACAAACGAAAACATGAAAATGTACACTTTTGGTCTGAGCTGTGAAGAAAGCCAAACACCTTGCAGCATCAAAGCTTCTTTTTTTTCACCGATCTAAGTTTTCATGTTTTTGCAGTGTCTTGGTGGACTTCGTGTGGCTAGGTCACGTGGTTTTTGTTTAAATACGTAATTTGTAATGATATATATATTGCTTAGCCTTACCACAATTTCAGCCTCACATGGGCAAAAACGAACATTGTAAATTTGACATTACACAGCAAGACGTATAAAGCAGAATTGTGACCCTCCACCACGAAATGAGTCGCATTTCACCTCGCGCGGTTCTGCGCTAGGCTTAGTATAAGTCCGGGGAGTGTCTGGTAACAGTGTGAGGGTCACCTTAGTCACAGGCTTATAACTCAAACAGTTTTCGCTCTTTTCTAAAACGGGTTTCACCACTGGATAGAGCATACAAAACTCTTTAAGAAAATGTACACATATGAAAATCATGCAAAGGTGACATGCGACTCATTCCGTGGTGGAGGGTCACAATTGTAAACAAATTTAAAGATCTGATAAACGAAGGGAAGTAAGCGCTCTAAAATATAAAGGAGAACCTGGTGATCTTTGATATTATCTCTGATCCCTTGGTCGATTCTTTCCCCAATCTCGACAGATCTGCACCGTAATATAATGAAGATGGTGGCAGCCCAGCTGTTCGGGATCGCCCAGCCAGGCCTAGGGGGCGCTCGCAGACACGTATCCGGTGAAAGCAACATTGGCAAACTGATTAATGCCGTGGCCAAAGGAGACGCTCAGACCGTTAGGTCTCTCTGCCAGGAAAACAAAAGCCTGGTGAGTCTGAGTCTGTCTGTATGTAGTCAATAAAATAAAATCAAAATAAAATAAAATCAACTTTATTTCTTTAAAGGTCCTCGTCTACATTTTTTAACAGAAATATACATTTGACCACTGAAATGCTGAGTCTATTCCCTAAGATTTCTAAGCATGAGAAATTATGTAGTCTCGTGTGGTTTACTGGTACCATCTACCATAAGAAAATTACTTTGTGACCAGCATACAAGCTTTTTGTTGCTTTTGTAGCTTCGAAACCAATATGAAATTTTACTTAAAGGACAATCCCATCACGATCAATAGATATTCTGATGAGAAGGAATGTTTTGGGATGGTCACTCAATGTAAACAACTGTGTAAAACTGGTAAAGCGATTTCAAGCGGGGTAGATGGAGCTTGGAAAAGATATCCATCTTGGTCGACCTGTTTCAATTCAGCCGTTACCCCCAAAACCCATTACCGCTACGTGTAGAGCTAACGATGTAACACAGACCTTCTTACCCACAGTCTCTCGGTCTATACCTGTGTGTTTCAGGTGAACACTGTGTACAAAGGCCTGACTCCGCTGATCTTGGCGTGTCACGAGGGCAAGAAGGACGTGTGTTCATGTCTGCTGGCCCAGGGCGCCGACATCAACGGTCAAGGGGAGAAGGGCAACTCTCCACTCGGAGCCGCACTGGAGGGGTCAGTCGCATAACATTGTAATACATGAGACAGCTTTATTATTTCCTTGGAGAAATGTGGACTCTTTGAAAAATGGCTCTGCATGACCCTATTGCGAGTGATTTAACGTCTGTCTGTCTCCTATAAAAGCTATTGGGCCGATGTACTCGTGAACCAAAATCAACCGTTCTACTTAATCAGTATAAACATATTCCTGTGGTGCTATATTATTTAAACTATACGAATGAAAGTATATGTCTGTATGAATGTATGTATTTGGTGTGTCACTGTGGCATAGATATATAGACGTATAGCAATAACAAGACGTACGTGCTGTATCTATTTGATTTTATGCTCTCAAATCTGAATCAACTTTTTTACCCTTTGGTTTTAAAAAGTGGCTCTGAAATGTTAACCTTTGTTAAAAAAAATGTTTTAAAGACTTTCACATGGAAATAAACTTATATTTTTAATTCCACACCCCCAACGCTTATTGGAGACACCGGGTTCTAACCTAACCGAACAAAAACGATAATGCATGTGGAAGATCTGAAACTGTTTCATAAACTTTTATCATCATCACTCTCACCCTCCCCGTCATCCTCCCTTCGTCCTCATTTTTACCAGCCTCTTAAGCGTATCACCAACTCATGTCCCTAAATTCATTACTCGTGAACGTCTTGTTTTGTTTAAATTAAAACGTTCCGGGACCTCACCATTCTTGTTTAATTTGTATTCGTGGTCAAGTAAACACAATCACATAAAGCAACAAGCATGTTATGCACATTAAAACCATGCGTATGTATCACACACGCTAATTTTACTGACTCCTGTCTAGCACCCTTTAGCAGTAGCGATTGTAGTGTGTTAGAGACTTCTATATATATATATACGACTTGTGTCTGTGTGTGTGTGTGTCCGCGATGCACGCCCAAGGTTCTCGATGGATCTGTTTCAAATTTGGTGTGCATATTCAGGTAGACCCCGGACACAACCTGCTCGATGAGATATTTCAACACGTGCTCTCAGCGCGCAGCGCTGAACCGATTTTGGTTTTTCTCTGGATCCATTCCCAGTAACTCTTCCTTATCTTCTCCAGTGTTTTCAGCGTTTATCTCCCTTCCTTCGTGTGGCGTCAATCCATATTCCCGTTACTACGTTACTATTTTTAGAATGTCACTGCACTGTCCAGAACGCTTTCCTTGCACCCGTAAGTTGTTTCTTACTGTAAAAGTGAAAAGGTCGAATCAATTTATAGCCACGCGAAAAATACACTGTCATCTATCTCTATATATTTATAGATATAGATATACATATATATATATATACGGCTTCTCAGTGTGTGTGTGTGTGTGTGTGTGTGTGTGTTTGTGTGTATGTGTGTGGGCAACACCTGTGGATTATAGAGTTCTGTTTGTGATGTGGTCTGGCGGCTTTGGTGTGTCTGTATGTTCAGGCCTTCCTTCGGAGAAGCCATAACAGTTATTCTCAATCCCGATAGAGTGGACTTCGCCTTCAAAGGTGATTTTGGTGTTTCGGCACTCGGTTATATTTGGCGTCGTCGACAGCGATGGGACTCGACATGAAATGTTCAGGCCACTGAATCATTTTCGTGCTGTTCCCATTCCACCTGGGAGGGACCTAAGCTTGGTGGGTCCATGGTTCGGAACTTTGGTGACAAAGTTCATTCAAAGGGGGTCGAGTGTGACAGAAGGCTACCGTCGCCCTTCACAGCAGACTCTGCAGAGTTGTTCGCCTTAGAAGTTGTGGGCTTTCCTTGCATGTACCCGTAAGTTGTCCTCACTGTAAAAGTGCAAAGGTCGAATCTATTTATCGAAAAATATATACGGCTTCTGTATCTGTGTGTGTGTGTGTGTGTGTGTGTGTGTGTGTGTGTGTGTGTGTGTGTGTGTGTGTGTGTGGGTGTGGAGGCAACACCTGTGGATTGTAGAGTTCTGTTTGTGATGGGGTCTGGCGGCTTTTGTCTGTCTCTATGTTCTGGCATTTGAGAAGCCATAACAGATAATATAGGGCTTAGAAATAAGCTCTAAAATTCTCAATCCCGTTTGAGAGGACTTCGCCTTCAAAGGTGATTGGGGTGAACCGCCACGCTGTCTGTCTCTGTCTCGCGATTCACCCCGGCGAAGCCGGGTATTCCTCTAGTCCCGTATAAACGACTTGGTTCACCATCTCAGGTCTGTCCAGGCTTTTACGCTGACATTGAATAAGAGCAACCATAACTTTGGACACATACCAAAAACCAAACTGCCAGTGAAAAATGGGGATTGTTGGTTGATTATGTTCGCTGCATGAGACAAGTGACAGTTACGAAACTAATATGATTCATCGCAAACTTGCCACCCTAAACAGAGAGCGGGCGGGTAGTTAAATGATTTAGGTATGTGTCTTAATGTCTTGTTCGCAAAAGCCTGGACATATCTAATATGGTAAGCCGAGTCGTTTACACGGAGAAGGACTGCATGTGCCTTCAATCTTGAACGTAACAAAAATTAACACTTGGTTCGTTTTGGGGTTCTTTGTTCTTCTAGGAAGAAGGAGGACATTGCGCTGTATCTGCTGGAGAAGGGAGCTAACCCTAGCGTCACAAACAGCAAGGAACGTAACCCTGTCCATCTGGCGGCTTACAACAACATGCCGGAAGTGATCAAGATCCTCGTACAGAAGGGAGCCAACGCAAATGCAAAGGTCAGAAAAGGTTTGGCCCGAAAAGTAGTAAAAGACAAAGTAGAGACTTACTGACTGACTGACTGAATGGCTGACTGATCTTAATACATAAGGACAGAAGTTTTAGGCACAGCCTATTCTAAAAATATTCTTAAAACCTGCCCTAATTACTACATCGAAAACACAAAAATGGTAATTAATACATCCGTTATACAGCTTCACACACGTCTATGAGATATATATGTGAGCCGGTGTTGTTTTTCATGTTAAACCCAGTTTATATGCACCTTCAGGCACAGTCCTTCATGCCTGTGAGCCGGTGTTGTTTTTCATGTTAAACCCAGTTTATATGCACCTTCAGGCACAATCCTTCATGCCTGTGAGCCGGTGTTGTTTTTCATGTTAAACCCAGTTTATATGCACCTTCAGGCACAGTCCTTCATGCCTGTGAGCCGGTGTTGTTTTTCATGTTAAACCCAGTTTAAATGCACCTTCAGGCACAGTCCTTCATGCCTGTGAGCCCGTGTTGTTTTTCAATTTAAACCCAGTTTATATGCACCTTCAGGCACAGTCCTTCATGCCTGTGAGCCCGTGTTGTTTTTCAATTTAAACCCAGTTTATATGCACCTTCAGGCACAGTCCTTCATGCCTGTGAGCCCGTGTTGTTTTTCAATTTAAACCCAGTTTATATGCACCTTCAGGCACAGTCTTTCATGCCTGTGAGCCGGTGTTGTTTTTCATGTTAAACCCAGTTTATATGCACCTTCAGGCACAATCCTTCATGCCTGTGAGCCGGTGTTGTTTTTCATGTTAAACCCAGTTTATATGCACCTTCAGGCACAGTCCTTCATGCCTGTGAGCCGGTGTTGTTTTTCATGTTAAACCCAGTTTAAATGCACCTTCAGGCACAGTCCTTCATGCCTGTGAGCCCGTGTTGTTTTTCTTGTTAAACCCAGTTTATATGCACCTTCAGGCACAGTCCTTCATGCCTGTGAGCCCGTGTTGTTTTTCATGTTAAACCCAGTTTATATGCACCTTTAGGCACAGTCCTTCATGCCTGTGAGCCCGTGTTGTTTTTCAATTTAAACCCAGTTTATATGCACCTTCAGGCACAGTCTTTCATGCCTGTGAGCCCGTGTTGTTTTTCATGTTAAATCCAGTTTAAATGCACCTTCAGGCACAGTCCTTCATGTCTGTGAGCCCGTGTTGTTTTTCATGTTAAACCCAGTTTATATGCACCTTTAGGCACAGTCCTTCATGCCTGTGAGCCCGTGTTGTTTTTCAATTTAAACCCAGTTTATATGCACCTTCAGGCACAGTCCTTCATGCCTGTGAGCCCGTGTTGTTTTTCATGTTAAACCCAGTTTATATGCACCTTCAGGCACAGTCTTTCATGCCTGTGAGCCCGTGTTGTTTTTCATGTTAAACCCAGTTTATATGCACCTTCAGGCACAGTCCTTCATGCCTGTGTGATAGGGTGGAGTGGAAGGGGGAAAATAGGCCAGGAAGCATAAATGAGACGCCAAGGACAGAGGTTGCAATAACGAGACTTTTAATTAATGTACACCAGAAAGCACACACCAGAAAGCAGACACCAGAAAGCAGTGTAGTTCCTTCCTCAAAATACAGCCGCACACAACTCGTCGGAACTTGAATTACGATCCCGGTCGAAAGTCACTTCGCTGATATAAACCCAGCTCTAAAACGTTTGTTCAACTGAACACACACACAAAGTCTCTCTAAACAATCCTCGAATCACTCCTTCGCCAAAATACAGTTATAATGGCCCAAACTACACTACTTGCATTGATTATTACAGAAACACAAACATCGTTCAACTACAACTAAAACATCACAATCCAAGATACGCACACTGACACGTCTTCACACTTCGAAATCACACCGGGTACTCTTCTAGCCCACGCTATTATTCTGACTCAAGTGCGCACCCGTTCAAACAATAAACCAATAAGAAACCAGCCTCCATACACACCTAGAATTAGCTACAGCACACAATAATCCTAGCGGGAGACACAACTTGGGTCAGGGGAAGATGATAGACAGGGAGTAAAAGAGAGGGACAACAGTACATGAAATTGCCACACGGCTACATCTGTGAGCCGGTGTAACACGAGAAAATTACTCCCACGAGATATTTACTCCGGAGTAAAAATTTCGTACGAAAATGTTACTCCCTTTACGAAAAAAGTACTCCCCCATTACATGAGAAAATTACTCCCCACGACAGGTGAGTTCCGAGTAAACATTACGTACAAAAATGTTACTCCCCTGACGAATAAATAACGAATAAATTACTTCACCCTAACACGAGCAATTTAACTTCCCATGCCAGGTGTAAATTTGTACTCCCTTGTCCCCTGTTAGTCTTGGTGGTGGAAGAGATGGAGGGAGGGTAGCGCGACATTCGTTTGTGCGAGATCACATATTGGCATTATCCCTTCGCCCGCATCCCATTTTGGAGTACGAGATTTTTACTGGAAGTAAAAAACAAGTCGCGTAAGGCGAA
>NC_090254.1:38094776-38124489 GCF_037325665.1 Littorina saxatilis | reverse complement strand
GAGCCGGTGTAACACGACATTTTTACTCCACGAAAAATTTACTCCGGAGTAAATATTTCGTACGAAATTCTTACTCCGAGTACACTTTTCGTACGAGAAATGAACTCCCCAAAGCACGTAAAAATTACTCCCTCCACGAAATTTTTACTCCCCATTTTTTTTACTTCCAGTAAAAATCTCGTACGCAAAAATGGGATGCCGGCGAAGGGATAATGCCAATAAGTGATCTCGCGCACACGAATGTCGCGCTACCCTCCTTCCACCCCTTCCACCACCAAGACTAACAAGGGGACAAGGGAGTAACAATTTCGTACACCTGGCATGGGCAGTTAAATTGCTCGTGTTGGGGTGAAGTAATTTATTCGTTAATTATTCGTCAGGGGAGTAACATTTTTGAACGAAATGTTTACTCGGAACTCACCTGTCTTGGGGAGTAATTTTCTCGTGCAATGGGGGAGTGTTTTTTTTCGTAAAGGGAGTAACTTTTTCGTACGAAATGTTTACTCCGGAGTAAAAATCTCGTGGGAGTAATTTTCTCGTGTTACACCGGGTAGAGGCTTCGTTGGTTGAGCACTGGACTTTTCAGTTCAGGCGCGATCGCGGCAGACTCCCTTATTTTTAAGGGAGGGAGAACTTGAGCTCCTGTCAGTCACTCCAGTACACGCGTTCGGAATGCAAGATATGCGTGTGCTCGATACGGTTAATTAAACACTTCCCTCGGCCTATGGGAACTTGACTCAGAGCCGAAGTCGCAGATCCTTTGCCCAGTCCATAAAACAAGAGGCACATACAATACGCGCACTTGACTTGACTTGGCACAGAGATATAGAATAGAATATTCTATATCTCTTTGGGTAGAAGAGACGAAATAGGTGAACAAGAATAATCAGATATGTAATAGTTTTACTGCATTTTAACAAACATTTAGTGTTAATGCTGCTACATTTAAATTAAAGCCATGGGTTTTTTTAAGGTGTGACGTCATTTTCTGTTTTTGTTTTTGTTTTTCTATCCGGGGTTGTAAGAATTTACATGACAAATACAGAAATGTGATCATGCAGGCGAGTTGCAATGATACAGGCAACACAGATTCCAGGCAGTTCGAGTTCATCATTGTCTGCTGTTGGTCTTTGAGCAGTCGCTGTTATTCAGAATAGTCCGGCGCCTGTGGGTGGACATGAATTGCGAAAGCTGTTCCGAGAAGGGTTTACAAATATTTATCAATTTTAAGGAATATAAAAAGGAAAAACATCAATCTATATACAAGTAAAGGCTGTAGTTATCTGTCTGTCGTGAAAAATGTCAATGCATTCAATGTTTTTCTTACACACTGGGTGTAAATCTTTCTTTCTTTATTTGGTGTTTAACGTCGTTTTCAACCGCTCACCTCCCACGTGCAAAACGCAGTGATATGCACACGCCAGAATAGCGCGGTAGTGTATTGTGCTAAGCAGGAAAGCGCGCTTTTCTGTATTCTTGTTAACTTTCTGAGCTTGTTTTGAATACAACCTATCATATCTATACGTTTTTGGAATCAGGAAACGATAAAGAATAAGATAAGATCATTTTTGGATCGATTTCTTAAATTTTAATCGTAAGACTAATTAATCTATTTTCGTTAATTGTGATCACATTTTAAGAGTAAACATGACATATGTATGTATTTTTAGATTCAGAATGTCATGAAGAATACGATGCAATCAATTTTAAATCTGTTTGCGAAAAATCGATTTTAATGACAACTTTAATGAGCAAACTCATTAATTAATTTGTAAGCCTCCAAGCTGAAATGCAATACCAAAGTCCGGGCGTCGTCGAAGATTACTTGACCAAAATTTCAACCAATTTGGTTTAAAAATGAGAGCGTGACAGTGCCGCCTCAACTTTTACGAAAAGCCGGATATGACGAAGAGCGGTTTAGTAGTTGCGCTGAGAAGGATAGCACGCTTTTCTGTACCTCTCTTCGTTTTAACTTTCTGAGCGTGTTTTTAATCCAAACATATCATATCTATATGTTTTTGGAATCAGGAACCGACAGGGAATAAGATGAAAGTGTTTTTAAATTGATTTCGGAAATTTAATTTTGATAATAATTTTTATATTTTTAATTTTCAGAGCTTGTTTTTAATCCAAATATAACATATTTATATGTTTTGGGAATCAGACAATGATGAAGAATAAGATAAACGTAAATTTGGATCGTTTTATAACATTGGTTTTTTTTTTTACAATTTTCAGATTTTTAATGACCAAAGTCATTAATTAATTTGTAAGCCTCCAAGCTGAAATGCAATACCAAAGTCCGGGCGTCGTCGAAGATTACTTGACCAAAATTTCAACCAATTTGGTTTAAAAATGAGAGCGTGACAGTGCCGCCTCAACTTTTACGAAAAGCCGGATATGACGAAGAGCGGTTTAGTAGTTGCGCTGAGAAGGATAGCACGCTTTTCTGTACCTCTCTTCGTTTTAACTTTCTGAGCGTGTTTTTAATCCAAACATATCATATCTATATGTTTTTGGAATCAGGAACCGACAGGGAATAAGATGAAAGTGTTTTTAAATTGATTTCGGAAATTTAATTTTGATAATAATTTTTATATTTTTAATTTTCAGAGCTTGTTTTTAATCCAAATATAACATATTTATATGTTTTGGGAATCAGACAATGATGAAGAATAAGATAAACGTAAATTTGGATCGTTTTATAAATTTTTTTTTTTTTTTTACAATTTTCAGATTTTTAATGACCAAAGTCATTAATTAATTTTTAAGCCACCAAGCTGAAATGCAATACCGAAGTCCGGGCTTCGTCGAAGATTACTTGACCAAAATGTCAACCAATTTGGTTTAAAAATGAGAGCGTGACAGTGCCGCCTCAACTTTCACGAAAAGCCGGATATGACGTCATAAAAGACATTTATCAAAAAAATGAAAAATATGTCTGGGGATATCATACTCAGGAGCTCTCATGTCAAATTTCATTAAATCGGTCCAGTAGTTTAGTCTGAATCGCTCTACACACACACACACAGACACACACAGACACACACAGACACACACAGACACACACACACACACACACACACACACACACACACACACACACACACCACCCTCTCGATTCCCCCCTCTACGTTAAAACATTTAGTCAAAACTTGACTAAATGTAAAAACGGGTCTGGTTTGAGCAGTGACACAGGGAAATCTGTACATCAAACCTCTGCAGCATAGAGAAATTCTCTCCAGAGTCTTCGGAGTTGTCAGCGTTTGGAAACTTGATAGTCTGCTACCGACGGGGGGAAAGTTCTTGACCTGCAGCATGGCAGGTCAAAATAACACACTGGGACCGAAGCGGCGGTGGAGCTTAATTGATACCGACATGGTTACTGCACAAACGGCCAGCTAAGCCACACCTCCTTTTGGCGCGTGCTGTGACTGCGCCTAGACTGTTTTGGTCCTAGGCGGGTCACGGGATCCAATCCAGGGCGGAACGGACTCGGGTCAACTTTATGTGCAGACTCTGAGACGGTATACATGTCCCACCCGCGTGTCACCACAGTGGTTCGTAGAACACCTCGGTCATTGTGCCATACTAGAGTGCAGGCGACTGACTCGTTACACCTAAATACGCCAACACCTGGGTAGCACGATGCTCAGTTATTGCTGCTAACTTTTCACTGGGAGGCAGCGACCCGAGTTTTCTAGCAGTGGGATCATACCACCACACTATGGCAATCCGTTTGTAAAGAAATTACGTTTTTTCCTGTTGATCTAAATAATGAATTATTTAACTAAATAATTCATTATATAGCTAAATAATTCATTATTTACACAAAAGTAAAAAGTGTGATTGTTGTAATTAAAGAAATCTTTTATTTACTAAACAATTCATTATTTAATAAAAAAAATCCATTATTTAATATAGAATGCATTCTATAATATAGAATGCATTCATAATATAGAATGCATTCTATAATATAGAATGCATTGTATACTATAGAATGCATTCTATAATATAGAATGCATTCTATAACGTTACGAAACTACTCTCTGTGTCTCTGTCTCTCTATGTTTTTCTTTCTCTCTCTCTCTCTCTCTCCCTCTCTCTCTCCCTCTCTCTCCCCCTCTCTCTCTCTCTTTCTCTCTATTCAATTAAACTGCGTCAGTGTCTCTGTCTCTCTCTGTCTCTCTCTGTCTCTGTCTCTCTCTGTCTCTGTCTGTCTGTCTGTCTCTCTCCCTCTCTCTCTCTCCGTTTCTCTCTCTCTGTTTCTGTCTCTCTCTGTCTCTCTGTGTGGCTCTCTCTCTCTCTGTCTCTCTGTCTCTCTCTGTTTCTCTCTCTCTCCCTCTCTCTCTCTCTCTCTCTCCGTTTCTCTCTCTCTGTTTCTGTCTCTCTCTGTCTCTCTGTGTGTCTCTCTCTCTGTCTCTCTGTCTCTCTCTGTTTCTCTCTCCCTCTCTCTCTCCCTCTCTCTCTCTCTAGAGAGAGAGAGAGAGAGCGAGAGAGAGAGAGAGGGAGAGAGAGAGAGAGAGAGAAGAAGAGAGAGAGAGAGAGGGAGAGAGAGAGAGAGAGAAACATAGAGAGACAGAGACACAGAGAGTAGTTTCGTAACGTTATAGAATGCATTCTATAATATAGAATGCATTGTATACTATAGAATGCATTCTATATTATAGAATGCATTCTATAGTATAGAATGCATTCTATAGTATACAATGCATTCTATAGTATATAATGCATTATATAGTAAATAATGGATTTTTGTTATTAAATAATGAATTGTTTAGTAAATAAAAGATTTCTTTAATTACAACAATCACACTTTTTACTTTTGTGTAAATAATAAATTATTTAGTTAAATAATGAATTATTTAGCTATATAATGAATTATTTAGTTAAATAATTTATTATTTAGATCAACAGGAAAAAACGTAATTTCTTTACAAACGGATTGCCATACCACACAGTCCCTTTTTGAAATACTGCATCAACATTTCAACCAGAACTGGAATACCAATCCGATATGTGTTCATTGTTTGGGTGTCTAGTGTCTGCCCTGTTTGTTGTTTCCCACATAGGCTAGCATACTAACTCTACCCGTTCCAAAGGTCATAGGAGGACGTACTGTAGAACACTCTAGTCAGTCATTTAGGTGAGGAGTGTGGTCAGCTTGTCTTTGTTTTCTGTTATGTGGAAAGTGTCTGTCTGTCTCTTTCTCTGTCTGTCGGGCAGTGTGTTTCTGTCTCTCCCTGTCTGTCTCTTTCTCTGTCTGTCGGGCTGTGTTTTTGTCTCTCCCTGTCTGTCTCTTTCTCTGTCTGTCGGTCTGTGTTTCTGTCTCTCCCTGTCTGTCTCTTTCTCTGTCTGTCGGGCTGTGTTTCTGTCTCTCCCTGCCTGTCTCTTTCTCTGTCTGTCGGGCTGTGTTTCTGTCTCTCCCTGTCTGTCTCTTTCTCTGTCTGTCGGTCTGTGTTTCTGTCTCTCCCTGTCTGTCTCTTTCTCTGTCTGTCGGGCTGTGTTTCTGTCTCTCCCTGTCTGTCTCTTTCTCTGTCTGTCGGTCTGTGTTTCTGTCTCTCCCTGTCTGTCTCTTTCTCTGTCTGTCGGGCTGTGTTTCTGTCTCTCCCTGTCTGTCTCTTTCTCTGTCTGTCGGGCTGTGTTTCTGTCTCTCCCTGTCTGTCTCTTTCTCTGTCTGTCGGGCTGTGTTTCTGTCTCTCCCTGCCTGTCTCTTTCTCTGTCTGTCGGGCTGTGTTTCTGTCTCTCCCTGTCTGTCTCTTTCTCTGTCTGTCGGGCTGTGTTTCTGTCTCTCCCTGTCTGTCTCTTTCTCTGTCTGTCGGGCTGTGTTTCTGTCTCTCCCTGTCTGTCTCTTTCTCTGTCTGTCGGGCTGTGTTTCTGTCTCTCCCTGCCTGTCTCTTTCTCTGTCTGTCGGTCTGTGTTTCTGTCTCTCCCTGTCTGTCTCTTTCTCTGTCTGTCGGGGTGTGTTTCTGTCTCTCCCTGTCTGTCTCTTTCTCTGTCTGTCGGGGTGTGTTTCTGTCTCTCCCTGTCTGTCTCTTTCTCTGTCTGTCGGGCTGTGTTTCTGTCTCTCCCTGCCTGTCTCTTTCTCTGTCTGTCGGGCTGTGTTTCTGTCTCTCCCTGCCTGTCTCTTTCTCTGTCTGTCGGGGTGTGTTTCTGTCTCTCCCTGTCTGTCTCTTTCTCTGTCTGTCGGGTTGTGTTTCTGTCTCTCCCTGTCTGTCTCTCCCTGTCTGTCTCTTTCTCTGTCTGTCGGGGTGTGTTTCTGTCTCTCCCTGTCTGTCTCTTTCTCTGTCTGTCGGGTTGTGTTTCTGTCTCTCCCTGTCTGTCTCTCCCTGTCTGTCTCTTTCTCTGTCTGTCGGGGTGTGTTTCTGTCTCTCCCTGTCTGTCTCTTTCTCTGTCTGTCGGGCTGTGTTTCTGTCTCTCCCTGCCTGTCTCTTTCTCTGTCTGTCGGGCTGTGTTTCTGTCTCTCCCTGCCTGTCTCTTTCTCTGTCTGTCGGGCTGTGTTTCTGTCTCTCCCTGCCTGTCTCTTTCTCTGTCTGTCGGGCTGTGTTTCTGTCTCTCCCTGTCTGTCTCTTTCTCTGTCTGTCGGGCTGTGTTTCTGTCTCTCCCTGTCTGTCTCTTTCTCTGTCTGTCGGGGTGTGTTTCTGTCTCTCCCTGCCTGTCTCTTTCTCTGTCTGTCGGGCTGTGTTTCTGTCTCTCCCTGTCTGTCTCTTTCTCTGTCTGTCGGGGTGTGTTTCTGTCTCTCCCTGCCTGTCTCTTTCTCTGTCTGTCGGGCTGTGTTTCTGTCTCTCCCTGCCTGTCTCTTTCTCTGTCTGTCGGGCTGTGTCTCTGTCTCTCCCTGTCTGTCTCTTTCTCTGTCTGTCGGGCTGTGTTTCTGTCTCTCCCTGTCTGTCTCTTTCTCTGTCTGTCGGGTTGTGTTTCTGTCTCTCCCTGTCTGTCTCTCCCTGTCTGTCTCTTTCTCTGTCTGTCGGGGTGTGTTTCTGTCTCTCCCTGTCTGTCTCTTTCTCTGTCTGTCGGGCTGTGTTTCTGTCTCTCCCTGCCTGTCTCTTTCTCTGTCTGTCGGGCTGTGTTTCTGTCTCTCCCTGCCTGTCTCTTTCTCTGTCTGTCGGGCTGTGTTTCTGTCTCTCCCTGTCTGTCTCTTTCTCTGTCTGTCGGGCTGTGTTTCTGTCTCTCCCTGTCTGTCTCTTTCTCTGTCTGTCGGGGTGTGTTTCTGTCTCTCTCTGCCTGTCTCTTTCTCTGTCTGTCGGGCTGTGTTTCTGTCTCTCCCTGCCTGTCTCTTTCTCTGTCTGTCGGGCTGTGTTTCTGTCTCTCCCTGCCTGTCTCTTTCTCTGTCTGTCGGGTTGTGTTTCTGTCTCTCCCTGTCTGTCTCTTTCTCTGTCTGTCGGGCTGTGTTTCTGTCTCTCCCTGTCTGTCTCTTTCTCTGTCTGTCGGGCTGTGTTTCTGTCTCTCCCTGCCTGTCTCTTTCTCTGTCTGTCGGGCTATGTTTCTGTCTCTCCCTGTCTGTCTCTTTCTCTGTCTGTCGGGGTGTGTCTCTGTCTCTCCCTGTCTGTCTCTTTCTCTGTCTGTCGGGGTGTGTTTCTGTCTCTCCCTGCCTGTCTCTTTCTCTGTCTGTCGGGCTGTGTTTCTGTCTCTCCCTGCCTGTCTCTTTCTCTGTCTGTCGGGCTGTGTTTCTGTCTCTCCCTGCCTGTCTCTTTCTCTGTCTGTCGGGCTGTGTTTCTGTCTCTCCCTGCCTGTCTCTTTCTCTGTCTGTCGGGCTGTGTTTCTGTCTCTCCCTGCCTGTCTCTTTCTCTGTCTGTCGGGCTGTGTTTCTGTCTCTCCCTGTCTGTCTCTTTCTCTGTCTGTCGGGCTGTGTTTCTGTCTCTCCCTGCCTGTCTCTTTCTCTGTCTGTCGGGCTGTGTTTCTGTCTCTCCCTGTCTGTCTCTTTCTCTGTCTGTCGGGGTGTGTTTCTGTCTCTCCCTGCCTGTCTCTTTCTCTGTCTGTCGGGCTGTGTTTCTGTCTCTCCCTGCCTGTCTCTTTCTCTGTCTGTCGGGCTGTGTCTCTGTCTCTCCCTGTCTGTCTCTTTCTCTGTCTGTCGGGCTGTGTTTCTGTCTCTCCCTGTCTGTCTCTTTCTCTGTCTGTCGGGTTGTGTTTCTGTCTCTCCCTGTCTGTCTCTCCCTGTCTGTCTCTTTCTCTGTCTGTCGGGGTGTGTTTCTGTCTCTCCCTGTCTGTCTCTTTCTCTGTCTGTCGGGCTGTGTTTCTGTCTCTCCCTGCCTGTCTCTTTCTCTGTCTGTCGGGCTGTGTTTCTGTCTCTCCCTGCCTGTCTCTTTCTCTGTCTGTCGGGCTGTGTTTCTGTCTCTCCCTGTCTGTCTCTTTCTCTGTCTGTCGGGCTGTGTTTCTGTCTCTCCCTGTCTGTCTCTTTCTCTGTCTGTCGGGGTGTGTTTCTGTCTCTCCCTGCCTGTCTCTTTCTCTGTCTGTCGGGGTGTGTTTCTGTCTCTCCCTGCCTGTCTCTTTCTCTGTCTGTCGGGCTGTGTTTCTGTCTCTCCCTGTCTGTCTCTTTCTCTGTCTGTCGGGCTGTGTTTCTGTCTCTCCCTGTCTGTCTCTTTCTCTGTCTGTCGGGGTGTGTTTCTGTCTCTCCCTGCCTGTCTCTTTCTCTGTCTGTCGGGGTGTGTTTCTGTCTCTCCCTGCCTGTCTCTTTCTCTGTCTGTCGGGCTGTGTTTCTGTCTCTCCCTGCCTGTCTCTTTCTCTGTCTGTCGGGTTGTGTTTCTGTCTCTCCCTGTCTGTCTCTTTCTCTGTCTGTCGGGCTGTGTTTCTGTCTCTCCCTGTCTGTCTCTTTCTCTGTCTGTCGGGCTGTGTTTCTGTCTCTCCCTGCCTGTCTCTTTCTCTGTCTGTCGGGCTGTGTTTCTGTCTCTCCCTGTCTGTCTTTGTCTCTCATTGTCTGTCTCTCAGTGTTTCTGCCTGGCCGCCTGTCTGTTTTCTGCCCCTCCCCGTCTGTTTCTGTCAATCACTCAGTCTCCCGCTGCCCCCCCCCCCCCCCCCCCCCAGGCCCTCCCTCATTAATGATTAGTAAAGGCGTGTCATTATGATTGTCTGAGCTGGCCAACAAGGCCATAATTATATAAGCGTTGTGTTTGGTTTTTTATGCAGCACCTTGCGTGCATGTTTTATTTTTCCATTTGTTTCTCTCTTTTCAGATGTTGACGCGGATTTGGCAGATGCCTGCAAACAAATGTGAACAGAGAATGACAAACAAGAGAAACAAATACACATGCACTGTTCTCTCCCTCCCTCCCTCCCTCTCTTGTGTTCACCCTAGTTTTGCTCACTCAGAAAGGGAAAAGGTAAAAGTATTCAAGCAATAGATTAACAAACAAATGGCTGTGATACCTGAAGGCCAGGATTCTGTGTATGCCATTTTTCTGGAACTGTAACACTGTTGGGTGGAGAGGTTAACTGGCATTTGTATGAAGATATATAATGTATACTATTCAATGCATATATACTGCCTGTAACTTTTTTCGCGTGGAAAACTACAATTTACTGGCCGAACAGTGGCTAACATTCTTTTTTTTCTCTCTTTGTTTGTTTGAATAAAAGACAAAACTTTGTCTGCTGAAATATGCATTGTTATAACCATATGATAGAAAGGAATGTTTTCAGAGTTCAGAAGTCTGTACAGTCTTGTGTGTGTAGTTATGTTGTTGCTACTTGTACACGCCATTGTACGGTACGTGCATATATGTACATTTTAAAACCTGGACATAGACATACCTGTGTAACAATACATTAACAATGTCAGATACCAGTATGCCTTCACATTTTAATGTAGCATATTAGAGCAAATTAGTGTGGCAACATGTACAATAAATAAAACATCTTTTTGAAGAAATTATTCATGTAACACTTTTGTTGTGAAATCTTGCTGAGTCAGTTTCTGGAAAAGCATATGTGTACATGAACACTGAATGGAAAGCAGGTATCTAGCTAAATGTGTGATTGCATAATACATGAATTGTGGATTGTCCAGGTTTTACTGGGTTTCTTGTCATTGCTGTTTAGATACCTGTGGAAATACTGAGTTTGGGTTTTTGTTGTGTATTTCTGCTGTGGCTGCCGAGTGATGTTTTAAATGTTTTTATTGCAATGGATGTTTAACCAGTCCAACAAGATCATTAACCAAGGCAACAAACCCTGCCATAGGGGGAATTACAGTATGCATGTAAATGGTTGATTATGATTTGTATCTCTGTCTTCCACTCAAAAGGACTAAGGCCAACAACAAACAAGAGGCGAAGCCTTCAAGGCTCACGTAAGAAATAGACAAACAGTAACACAAACTCAATCACTCCGTCACACATACACACCCACACACACAGTAAGCTTAGGTGACACTGTGCAAGAAAGAGAGACACTAGATCTAGATCTGTCTGTCTGCATGTAGCCTACTTACAGGGACACGACTGCCAAATAGTCTCGGCCCGCTCAAAATAACAATGACCGAGACCACACACACCACGCGAGAGAGAAAGACTACAGGGAGGCATGCCGTCATGATGCATTAATTGACGTCAAACACTTTTGACCGTGACGTAATCTTATGCGAGCTTTATCCATAGTCTTGGATAACCACTCACACATAGACTCGGAAATGTTAAAGTTTCTACCACAGACATACACACACACGCACGCACACACACACACACACGCACAGACAGACAAAGTTACGATCGCATAGGCTACACTTCGTGAGCCAAAAATAGTCTGTTTACGGTATCCCGACCGACCCTATTTTTTCGCACGACCCTAGACATTTTTTTTGCATTTGGGGGAGAAAATAAAATTCTTTGTTTTTTGGCAAAATAAAAATGTTTTTTTGAGAGAAAAAAAAAATCCCGACCTACCGACCCTATTTTTTTTGCCTATGTTACCGTAAACAGACTTTCTTTTTTTAGGCCTAATGACTCATACGAACTAATTGAAGGTTTAATTGCAAGTACCTTGGGAGTCTTACATGTTTGAGATACAAATCTGGACGTTTGGCAAACGCACATTGTGCCTCCTGGTTGTTGGTGCGGTTGTGGACATTAGTATAAGAAAGTGGAACTGTAAGTAAAAATTTAGATGAGTCAGTTACTTTGATTGTATTCTTGCACAAGTAGCTGCATCAGGTTTACTGTATTTCTCACAAACATATTTGGCTTGTATTTTTTGTTTTGTTGCAATGTGACTAATAAAGCGAGAAAAAAACACCACACCAAAAGTCCTTGATGTATATGATTATTACTTCCGTGACATTGTGGCTGCTTGGAGACTTACACATCAATCATACACTATACATGTAGTGTGAAACAATTCCATCAGAGCACTTTCCCAGTCTCACACACACATGACAGCACTTACAAGGACACACACAGTGCCAGTTTTCTTCTGTCTTCTTCTGCGTTCGTGGGCTGAAACTCCCACGTACACTCGTGTTTTTTGCACGAGTGGAATTTTACGTGTATGACCGTTTTTTACCCCGCCATTTAGGCAGCCATACGCCGTTTTCGGAGGAAGCATGCTGGGTATTTTCGTGTTTCTATAACCCACCGAATTCTGACATGGATTACAGGATCTTTTTCGTGCGCACTTGGTCTTGTGCTTGCGTGTACACACGGGGGTGTTCGGACACCGAGGAGAGTCTGCACACAAAGTTGACTCTGAGAAATAAATCTCTCGCAGAACGTGGGGACGAACTCACGCTGACAGCGGCCAACTGGATACAAATCCAGCGCGCTACCGACTGAGCTACATCCCCGCCCCCACAGTGCCAGTCAAACTTGATGATCATCAGCATTTCACAATCGCCAGGAAAGACACGCAAAAGAGAATCTGCTTGCAGTAAATAGTTTATTCTTCCATTTACTTACACAAAATATCAACTTATATCAGACAAGTACCAAATTAGAAAATAAAGCATTGACAATAGAATCTTAACAACCAATGTGTTCAATCTTTTCTCTCAACAGAAAAATTGGCAGTACGGAAAAGTCTTATGCCTTGAATGTGATTTTTGTTAACATTTATTTCCTGACAGTTGCTTAAAGAAGGAAGAAACAAAAGTAACTATCATAAAACACTTGTACATGAGCAATCAAAACCGACTCCCGTTAGCACTGTGAGCAAACTGCAAAGTCAGACACATAAAAACATTGCCAGTGTGTCCTGAAACAGAAAAGGCGGAAGGAAGAGAACAGCTAACTATGCAAGAAATTCAAATTCACAAATGCATATTGCCTATTATGTGCAACAAGTTCATAAACATTTTCTCAAGACTGAAACATGTACCAACAAATCCATTTTGGACCCAACGTCCACAGAATTCAATGGACTTTAACAGCCTAAAATATTCTTATTTCAGTATTTTTTTTCTTCAAAAGGACCTGTACCATTTAAATTTCA
This sequence comes from Littorina saxatilis, assembly GCF_037325665.1. NCBI lineage: Eukaryota > Metazoa > Mollusca > Gastropoda > Littorinimorpha > Littorinidae > Littorina > Littorina saxatilis. Next base: position 38,112,075 of record NC_090254.1, on the reverse strand, counting down.
ACCATTGTGATAAAAGCACACTCACACACACACACACACAAACCATACTCACATTCTTTTCAATCACTGAGATACCATACATATATTTGAATCAGAACAAGATAATTAGACATTTAATGTTGCTGCATGAGTTCTTTGAACACAATTTTCTCAGTCAAAAACATCCTTCGAAAAACCACACAAGGACCTATGTGGATCTACTACAGCAGTGACGCGAGGTGCTCACAAGATGGCCAAACACTGCCATTCTGTAAGATGTGGCATTCAGATGACAAAACGAGAGCCTGCTGCTGTGTAAAACGCAAAGCCTCCGAGACTGGTGACATAGGCTTGTGTAGCTGAAAACAAGGCCTCTCAGTAAGTTACCACCAAATCCTCACCAGAGTTCTAACAGAAGAGGCCTACAAAATGAACTCAGGAGGCCTCTCAGTGTCTTACTCTCACACCACCACACCAAGCAGTCCTCACAGGATGTACAGGCCTTCAGGTTAACACCAGACAAGGCCTCTCAGTATCTGGGAGGAGGGGGAGGCCCACCAGGGGCGGGAGGCCCAGGGGGGCCCGGGGGAGGCCCAGGTGGTCCAGGAGGCCCTGGGGGGCCGTGCGGCCCTGAGGGGCCGTGCGGCCCTGAGGGGCCGTGATGCCTCATGCCCGGGGGTGGTGGCCCTCGCATGCCCGGTGGTGGCGGGCCCCGCATGCCTGGGTGGCCCATTGGGGGAGGTCCTCTCATCCCTGGGTGCATGTTGCGACCTGAAAACAAAGAAAAACACAGGCATACAGCTTAGATCTTTACCCGCCAGGTGTGCTAACAAAAAGGGTCTACACATTGTTTACAGACAAATTATCTAACAGTCGTGCGTCACTAAATTAGTAAATTGTAAATAGCCAGTCTTTTGAAGACATCACCATATTAGGCACAAAAAAAGGTCTGTTTACGGTAACATAGGCCAAAAAAATAGGGTCGGTAGGTCGGGATTTTTTAATTTTTTTCCAAAAAAACATATTTTTACGTTATTATTATGCAATTGATTTTTTCTTTCTTCCCCAGATGCCAAAAAAAAGTCTAGGGTCGCGCGAAAAAAATAGGGTCGGTCGGGTTACCGTAAACAGACTATTTTTTTGTTGTTGGCCTTATGCTAGCTGTAGGCTTGTTGCAGGCCTGAAAGTGGTGAGTATTTTACTCGCCATGGCGAGTAGAAACATGTATCTGGCGAGTAGACTCGCCAAAAGCGTGTAAAGTTGCTGAAACAAATTGTTGGTTTTGCTAGAAAAGTATGCTCTCTGGCAAGCACATGTTCATAATCACTAGCAAAAGGCTAGTGCACCATTTTTTTTACTTTTAGGGCTGCAGGTCAACTAACATTGTCTGACAAATGAAAGTAAGCACTCGGTTGGCCGAGTGGTAACGCACTTGCGCTCGGAATCGAGAGGTTGCGTGTTCGACCCTGGGTCGGGCCGCTATTTTCTCCCCCCTTTCCTAACCTAGATGGTGGGTTCAAGTGCTAGTCTTTCGGATGAGACGAAAAACCGAGGTCCCTTCGTGTACACTATATTGGGGTGTGCACGTTAAAGATCCCACGATTGACAAAAGGGTCTTTCCTGGCAAAATTGTATAGGCATAGATAAAAATGTCCATCAAATACCCGTGTGACTTGGAATAAAGGCCGCGAAAGGTGAACATTCGCCTAACAGGCTTGAGGTTTGCTGGTCGATGTGAATGCGTGATATATTGTGTAAAAAACTCCATCTCACACGGCATAAAGCGCTTTGAACTTCGAATAAGGCGCTATATAAATAAAGAGAATAAAAATTTTAAAAAATGCAAACGACATGTGTAATAGAGTAAGTGAGAGTTATACGGAACCAGTCTCCTGGCACCTGAGAGAATGACAAGCATTGAAATAAACAAGCGACTTCCATCCTCTCTTACTCTATAACATTGTGTGAACAAACTCTTTAGTGTCGGATGGGTAATACAAAAATATCATCCTATTCTTTACGGGATTCAGACTCGCAACATTATTGCACGATACTGTTTGTCTGAAAAATAAACTGTCCGTGCCAGTGGTACAGATCTTGCCAGGATTTATGTATATTTTAGGCATTCCATCATTTAATTTTGAACTAATTTCAATAAACATTTTTAAATGCATGCCATTGGGGCTTAGGTTTAGTAATTGTTTAAAAGTACATTTATTTCTAATTACTGTAGTGTGCGCAAGAGCATAAAGCGCTTAGAACTACATGTATGTTAGGATTTGCGCCATATAAATACCCTTATTATTTATTATTATAAGGCCTTAGCTTGAAAGTTATTCCCACAGAGATGTCAACCAGTAGTTGGTTCTCTTCCTCTCAGCACATCCTCATAAATGTCATGCATCTTGAAACCGAAAAAAAAGGAAAAAAAGGGGACATAATCGATTCCGGATTTCCGGCATATACCGGAAGAATCCCACCCATGTAATTATTCCGAGCTGCCTCATTAAAGATTCTTTGCTGTACAAGCTGTTCAAACACACAAATTGTATGAAATCATACCTCTGAGTGAAACACTTCACTGTTTCATAGCTAATTGTTCATTTACTCAACCCAGATCTATGGCATCAAGCTACTCCAGTCATACTCCCCTCCCACAGTCACTTCAGTCGCTTCCTGTAACGTCAATCTAACGCCTGCATTCCAGCATGTTGATACACAGTTACTACAATTCTGAGTGACCTGCTGCAGCACAACTGGTCTCGGCTAAAAAAAACTTGGTCAACATAGGTGGGATAGAAAGTGTTAAGACCACATTTTCTCAGATTATTTTGAGGTCTTAGAAGGGACTTCCACTGTACATCTCCAACTAACCCCAAGCCAAACACAAAACGCAGAAACACCCTTACCCTGGAAGTCGTGGGGGGGTCCTCCCATGTGTCGAGGAGGGGGGCCTCTCCAGCCAGGAGGGGGCCGCATGCCGGGGGGTGGGGGAGGGGGCCCGCCTGGCCCTCCCATCCCCCACCCGCCCGGCGGTCCCATGTTCTGCCCTCCGTGCATCATGCCGTGGTTCGGACCTGTGGAACAACAAGTTTCGTGTGAGGCATGAGATCGTACAATGCAATACAATAATGCTTTATTATCTGAACAAAGAAATTACATTGTGGCTGAACACATTATAAAATTAAAACACATCAATATATAAACAATTACACAGACACACACACAAGATCAGGAAATGGCATAAAATCCTAACACAAAAGTCGTCACATAAGGTGTGCGCACTGTCGGGACATTGATTTAATACCATATCAGCCATCAGCAGTGTTGAAACCTTAATATTAATGAGCAAAACATGATTTTCTGCAGTGAACTATTAAAAATGAAAAGTCTTGGTTACAGACGTCAACTTTTAACAGTATGGATGGATTACTACAAAAGCAAGGTTACACAGGCCCAGAGAGGTCATGAGTTTGCACAAAAGAGACCATAATCTCCAGTGTTCATGTGTTGTCGTTCTTTTCAAATGTGCAAAAAACAAGAAATACTTGCACACTACAATAGACGATTTTCGGAAATTACTCTTTATAATGTAACGCGAGAAATAATATCACGTGGGGAAACTTTCCCACGTGACATTATAGGCCAGTCACTAGCGAGAGGGAGTGTGTACAGGAAGCACATGGCAATGTTTGTCTGCGCAAATGCAAGGGAACTCACTCTTTCACAACCCATACAAACCTGACAGAGTTATTTCCACAATCCGTCTATTAGTACTACTTAGGTAAAAATTGAAAGCAGCTGATGGAATATAGATCTGCACTCAAACAGCCAATAAATCTCACATTCAGCCAGTTTAATGAGGGGAAAAAACATATATACAAGATGTGTGAAAAATGATATGCATGCAAAGAAACTGAAACTTACCCTGGTTCTGCATAGGACCTTGCATGTTGTGTTGATTCTGGCCCTGCATGTGTGGAGGGGGGCCAGGGGGGCCGAAGTGATTGCCAAACCCACCTGCAAAATAAGATAGAATATTGTTTTACAAACAGGGTAGCATTTACATGTACGGTAACTCTCATTTTAATGATTGAATTCACATCATTTCTAGAGTTAAAATAATAAAAACAAACTTTTACAGTGTCACTGTCAGGTTTGCGCAAGCCTATATGTATGCCCACTCACTCAAGTAACAAGAGCACCTGGCACCAACATCAGGAAAGTTCAATGATTGATTCTACCCAAACTGTTGTTTATCACCTTCCCATAATATTTGGAAAAAAATAAATAAGAAACATTTAATTAATATATAAATCATTCCCTAAAGTGAAAGTGAAAAGAAGAAGCACCACCTATTCTGAAAAGACCTAGACTTTTCTGACGTATGTAAACTAAACAATGACAATCCCAAAAACCACAAAACACCAACGATGACCCAACTTCAAAACTGTTCACCATTGGCATTGTATGCATATAAAACGATCAAAAGAAGGTATGTTGCTGAGAATAGCAACAGTCAAAGTTTTGATTCTGCTTTAAAAAAATAAAAATTAAATTAAAAAGAGGAAATAATGGGTAACCCGTTCCTAGGAAACATGCAAGGATAAAAGGAAAGGGAAGACGAAAAGAAAGCATGTGTCGTTCCTGCAATAGAAATTGCAAATTTTCAAAGCAACAGAAAAAAGTCGCGTAAGACAAAATTACTACATTTAGTCAAGCTGTGGAACTCACAGAATGAAACTTAACGCACTGCATTTTTTCACAATGACCGTAGTCCGCCGCTAGTGCAAAAGGCAGTGAAAGTGACGAGCCTGTTCAGCGCGGTAGCGGTTGCGCTGTGCTGCATAGCACGCTTTACAGTACCTCTCTTCGTTTTAACTTTCTGAGCGTGTTTTTAATCCAAACATATATCTATATGTTTTTGGAATCAGGAACCGACAAGGAATAAGATGGAATTGTTTTTAAAACGATTTTGGAAATTTAATTTTAATTATAATTTTTATATTTTTAATTTTCAGAGCTTGTTTTTAATCCGAATATAACATATTTATATGTTTTTGGAATCAGAACATGATGAAGAATAAAATAAAAGTAATTTTGGATCGTTTTATAAAAAAAATATTTTAATTACAACTTTCAGATTTTTAATAACCAAAGTCATTAATTAATTTGTAAGCCTCCATGCTGAAATGCAATACCGAAGTCCGGCCTTCATCGAAGATTGCTTGGCCAAAATTTCAATCAATTTGATTGAAAAATGAAGGTGTGACAGTGCCGCCTCAACTTTTACAAAAAGCCAGATATGACGTCATAAAAGATATATATCGATATGACTCTCATGTAAAATTTCATAAAGATCGGTCCAGTAGTTTAGTCTGAATCGCTCTACACACACACACGCACAGACACACACACACACCACGACCCTCGTCTCGATTCCCCCTCTATGTTAAAACATTTAGTCAAAACTTGACTAAATATAAAAAGTAGTAACAGAAACAGGAAGCTTTTCTCTTGTAACTGCCGTGCTCACACTCACTCACACATACAATTTGTATACATTCATAGTTCTTACAGATCATATCAAATACTGATCAAAGAAAAATAACTGCTCCTTGAAAACTTCATAGCTTCTCTGCCAGTTATAAAAAAATAACTCTACCTTAATCATTCTCTGCGTTAAAAGAAATGGTCAATTGCAGCAGATGAACAAAATCAATCAATCAAGCCATCCAAAACAATTCATTCAACAGGTAATTCTTCAAGAAAAGAAACAAGCAACAAAAAGCAAAACCGCCCAGAGACTCATCTCCTCAGCAACAGCCAAACAATCTCAGCCTGTTCAGAGCAAAGAACGAAAAGAAACGGCATGCAAGTTGTAACCACGAAACAGTGAACCCTAAAGATCGTGTAATAATCAGATTCACGTTTCATTTGCGGCCTGTTTGGACGGTTCCACCCTTCTGTTGAATTTCAAACAAAGCAAAAGTCAATATGACTCACAGGCTAACATTAATCATAATTATTAATAGTTAAGCTTACCATCCCAAAGAAGGTAGTAACGTACCAAAATATTGATTATAGATATAAACGTACCTAACCTGGTTACTAGTGGGTTTTTTTTTTTATCTAAGGCAACAAAAAAAAATAGGTCTGTTTACGGTAACCCGACCGACCCTAGTTTTTTCGCGCGATTCTAGACTTTTTTTTTGCATTTGGGGGAAAAAAAAAAAAAAAAAAATCTTGTTTTTTTGGCAAAATAACGTAAAAATATGGTTTTTTGGGGGAAAAAAAAAAAAAAAAAAAAAAAATCCCGACCTACCAACCCTATTTTTTTGGCCTATGTTACCGTAAACAGACCTATTTTTTTTGTGGCCTAATTAATCATAAATGTAATTAAAATGTATCATAAAAACTTCTGAAGCATAGACTTAGTGTTCATTATCAGTACTACAAAGAAATGTGTGTCTCTGCTCTATACCTGAAGCTAAACCCTCTTTTGTGTGCCTACACTTTTGAAAACATTCACTCCCTCAACAACTACCAAATACACAACCTCTAAATTTTGGGTGAGCCCATCCCATCAAATCTGAATTTTACTCCTTGCTAGAAATAAAAACCAGTGACCCTCCACAACGGATTGAGTCGCATGTCACCTTTGCATGATTTTCATATTTTTTAAATTTTCTGAAAGAGTTTTTTTATGCTCTATCGAGTGATGAAACCCGTTTTAGAAAAGAGCAAAAACTTTTCGAGTTATGAGCCTGTGACTAAGGTGACCCTCACACTGTTACCAGACACCCCCCGGACTTATATTATGCCTAGCGCAGAACCGCGCGAGGTGACATGCGACTCATTCCGTGGTGGAGGGTCATATATATATATATCACCACGTAGAAGACGGACAGCATCAAGACGTACAGGGCTTAGTTTTAGTGTTCCACACCATACAGTTGTACCGGCAGATCTCAATCAACAAAGCCCTGACCCACACAGTTACCAAAATGCTTGTTAGTTATTCTCTTGATCCCAGAAAGATACACAAACTATCCAACCACTGCACATACATAAAACAAAACAAAATGTACAAAAATATCTGTTATCACAAATTGATGAAACTCGTGCTATAGAAAAGTTATTTATCATTTTAATATTATTAACTGATAAAGATTCCAAACTGACCTGGAGGGGGAGGTCGCATCCCTGGCTGCATCTGGAATCCTGGATGCATTCCGCCTGGGGGCATGGGAGGGGGAGGGAGGTTGGAAGGGGCTGGCGGGGGTACAGGGGGAGGAGGCACTGGTGCTTGTGATACTGACATGTTTCCTGTAACACAAGGAGTAAAATGCATGAATGAGTAATGAAAGTAGTCTTGTAGATACAATATGGAAATATGGAATACAATTCTGCTTGGACATAGCAGGCAGAACATACACTTGACAAAAAAAGAAGACAGAGTAAGGAACTTACTGGGAGTTCTATTGTTCCTACAGAACATTGTGTAGATGAATTACAAATGCTGACAAAAACGGTAACAAGCAAAACGAATTCACATCAATAACAGAATGAACGGCTGTATGTTAAGTACATGGTGAACTGATAGCAGGGATCGCGTTTACGCACGATTTTTGCGTATTTGACGCATTTTAAAAGTCGCTGACGCGTTTTTTTCGCCGCGCCGCGTAAGCCATACGCAAAAATATTGTAACTTTTTCTTGTCTTCACGCAGCGCTTTTGCTCTGACTTAATAATCACCCGATCCTGAAACTGACTATAGGGCTCGAGAAGTGACGACACACATGAAATCTGCGCGTCAAAACTAAAGTCCGTTTCTTTTTGCATCGAAGTATCGCAAACGAACGTAACGAGGGTATTACCAGATAATGTCTTGTCGGATAATGAAACAGACATTAGCTGCTCTCCCATCTCGCGCTTCCAAAAGGCGGAAAGTGTGTCTAGTCGTATTAGAGCGGGAAACAAACTCGCAAGGCCCGAAGGTTGGAGACAGCAGGGGTGTTATTCGACAGGCGTGCGCGGAGTTCGACAGGAAAACTCGCCGTATTTAGGTAAGGAGTGTCTTTAAAGTCTTTCGTGCGTGTTTTGTTTGTGTCTGTACGTGTTTTCGTAGTACGCAAAAATATTGGTCCGTGACGCGTTTTTTTCGTTTCGTTGCGTATGACTTACGCGTTTTTTAAAAAGCTAGCGCGATCCTTGTGATAGCACACTGCAATGTTCCTTCCTTTTATCATATAATTGGGACAAGAGATACATTGAACAAGAAGAAACACAATCAGTAAATTTGCATAAGAGACCACTCCCTTACACTTTTACAGTGGCACGTAAAAGACCTGGGTCATTCTGCCATAAGTGCAGGTGGCTGATCACACCTAAACACGCATACACCTGGGTAGCGCCAATCTTGTCGGTGCTAGTTTTCTACTGGGAGGAAGCGACCCAAAAATGTAGACAATTAAGTAAATGAAATAGATTTTTTTTTTAAACTCACCTTGTGGCGGAGGGGGCATACCAGGAGGAAGGTTGGTCCCCATGTTGACAGGTGGGGGTGGTGGGGGCACCAAGGGGTTCTGTGAGGGGGGGCCTGGGGGCTGGACGGGAGGGGGAGGGGCGTCGGCGAACAGCTGGTGAGGTCTGTCTGTCAGTGAAAGCGGGTTTTGTGCTGCCAGTAATCTCTCTGAAAAAAAGGGCAAGACCGACGTAAAACACATGTGTACAAATTCAATTTTTTTTCAAATGAAGTACATCTCAAAATGAATTGACAGCTCACAGTAAGACTGTGTTTTATTTCTCTCCTAATACTCCTTCTTTCAATCTTTTTTAATTTTTTTATTATGAATGAAGACACTGGAATTTAGGGGAAGACACGAAATGTAAGTTTCTCTTTTATAAGAATCAGCTACTGTTTACTGCATGAAATAGAAAACAGCCTTGTGGTCTGTGAAGAGAGCATTTGTTTTTAATTGTGATAAAATAATCCTCCTTGACTAAATAAACCCCCCTGACAAGCAGTGCAAATCAGCAGAAAGAAATACAACAATCTCCCAATCTCTCTCTTTTTCTCGCTCGCTCTATCTGTGATGCAAAGAACAATAACCGAAACTTAAATTTTACGATAAAAATAAATAAGACATAGCTCAGTAAATTTTCTTACTGGCTGCAGAGCCATGCGTTTCTCCTTTAGAATCTTTCTTTGCAGGCATAACAGATGGTGATCTGTAACTTCCAATGCAGTAAAACTAAATAAGAACCAGTATCTGGTTACTCAGCGAAATATCTTACCAGCTGCAGAGCCGTGTCTTTCTCCTTTGGAGTCTTTTTTGAAGGCGTAAGATATGGTGATTGGTCGATTGCACAGGTATTGTCCGTTCATGGCTTCAATGGCCGAGTCGGACGCCTCAAAGCTGGCAAAGTTGATGAAGGCGTAACCCTTGGAGTTGCCTGTGTCTGGATCTCTCATGATCTGTGGAGAACATGACATTGATAAAATTTAATGCCCAACTCTAAATTATGAATGTCATAATGTAAGTTAATATTCTGTACACAATGTGGATGAGAACATATCCTAGAATATAAAATAATCCTTTCAGTTTCAGCATACAAACTATATCAATAAACCTTAACAAACTTATCCAGAGGCAATATCTTTATTTTATTTATTTTATTTTATGCAGCTTGTTATCGCGCGCATATTTCAACATACGGATTCAAGGCGCCGGAATTTATTTAATGCCTGTGAGATGGATTTGTTTTAAAACAAAACATCACGCATTCACATCGGCCAGCATATCGCAGCCATTTCGGCGCATATCTTACTTTTCACGGCCTATTATTCCAAGTCACACGGGTATTTTAGTGGAAATTTTTATCTATGCCTATACAATTTTGCCAGGAAAGACCCTTTTGTCAATCGTGGGATCTTTGTAGTGTACACGAAGGGACCTCGGTTTTTCGTCTCATCCGAAAAACTAGCACTTGAACCCACCACCTAGGTTAGGAAAGAGGGGAGAAAATTGCTAACGCCCTGACCCAGGGTCGAACTCGCAACCTCTCGCTTCCGAGCGCAAGTGCGTCACCACTCGGCCACCCAGTCCTCTATGAATGTCCATGTCTTTAAATGTCCATGTTATGAAAAAAAATTTCCAGGGTTTTGTTAAACTATGACTTTGAAGAAGTGAACAAGTATTACTGAAGCCCGCTACTATACTAATAACTACAGCCGAACCAAGCACTACGTCATCAAATCAGGGGATTCCCCTATTTTGGGGTTGCAGCTGCAACGTTCAAGGTTCGCCGATTCACTCCTGCAAACCCTGCAGCGCGTCATCTGTAACCTTAAGCGAAATGACTTTTCATTGGTTGAATATTTGTGTATCTTCATCCTTGAAGAGTGACAATAATATTTTTGAGAAGATCACGAGTCTTCTCACATGATATTTCTTGATCATGTGACCAGTGTCACTGAAACATTCACCGCTAGTTAGTACACCGAACAAGGCACAGTGTAACATTCAACGAACCCAGTTCGCTTGGTTCGGCTGTGGTTAGTAGCCGGTTTGACAGCTACAGGTGAATTTTCACCCATAACATATAATTTCTCATCAAAGTAAACAAAATTGATTTTGAAAATGTTTACAAGGTTTACAGTTTAATGAAAGCCATGTGTTATTTTTTACCAAGACGTTTCCTCTAAAAGTGAACCAGTATTTGTGCATTTTCACCTACCATATTTGCAACACACTGAACACTTCTTCGTATGAAATTTCTTTAATTGTTACCTTTGGAGTTTGCAGAATGACACCAAAAGCACTAAATGTGTCGTACAGAAGCTTTTCGTCCACCTCAGGGTCAAGGTTACCAATGAAGATGTTAGCTCCAATGTCCAGATTCTTCTGGTGTGCAGAAGCCTGGAAAACGTCAACATACATATACAATGAGTGTTGCTCATCTGATCAAATCTTTGGTAAAAATTAAATATTACACGCTCTGTTTCCAGAAACACACAACAATGGATTCCTGTACATATTGCAAGTTATCGTTTTGATATCACTGCAGCAGCAGCACCCTGTAACTATGCTAACCAAGTTGATAAAGTGCATTACATGATATAGATTTTTTCTGTTCATTTTCACCCTTCTTTAACACTACAATGGAACATCCGCAATTGATACAATTAAAACATCTTGTTTTTGTGTGTTTTTGTACGGTCAATAATGTTGTTTACAAGAAAGCATCAAAATAAATAAAAAAGATACCTTGTTGACTCTGATTGGCTTGCCATAGAGTTTGATCATGTTCATGATCTTGATGGCATAGTCAGCGTCCTCCTCCCCCATAAACTCCACAAAGCCATAACCCTGGTGAGCCTGTGTCACCCTGTCTTTGGGCATGTGCACGTTGACTGAAACACAAACACACTTGACATTAATGTTTAGACCACAAGCGTCGTCACAGAAAAACGACGGGCGCTGTGGCGGGGTGGTAAGACATCGGCATCTTAATCGGAAGGTCGAGGGTTCGAATCCCGGCCGCGGCCGCCTGGTGGGTTAAGTGTGGAGATTTTTCCGATCTCCCAGGTCAACTTATGTGCAGACCTGCTAGTGGCTTATCCCCCTTCGTGTGTACAGCAAGCACAAGACCAACTGCGCACGGAAAAGATCCTGTAATCCATGTCAGAGTTCGGTGGGTTATAGAAACACGAAAATACCCAGCAAAATTGCTTCCTCCGAAAGCGGCGTATGGCTGCCTAAATGGCGGGGTAAAAACGGTCATACACGTAAATTTCCTCTCGTGCAAAATCACGAGTGTACGTGGGAGTTTCAGCCCACGAACGCAGAAGAAGACAGAAGAAGAATCGCAGAAACACTAAGGTATCTAACTTTTAAGATGTTTTCAGAATCAACTTCAAGTGACCACAGAATTAGAAACTCTCAACGTAAATTGATTTTCATCATCACTGCACTGGTTGAAGCAATTTACACTAATAATAACAGCCAACAAACCAAATCTGAGATGACGTTGGTTGTTATCAACACACAAACACACTGAAACTAATGTTTCATAATTCTGACTAATAATTGTAAATAATGTAATTATCTTTTGAGAAAAGTTTCATCAATTTTCAGTTTCATGTTTCTAAATGCAATACCAAGCAATGACTTTATTTGTTATCAATCTAAAAACAAACCTTGCATTGTTGTACATCAATTAATATCCCAAACATTTATGCCAGCTTGTTAGTGACATTCTAATTTTTATTAACTGTTCCATAATACCATTTAACTCCATAACGTGCAGTAACAAAGCACAATAATGATAATATACAGTAGACACTGGGACGTACCAACTGGACCAGCCTGCAGAAATAACTCCCACAGAATGGCCTCTGTGACCTTTTCGTCCAACCCTCCAACGTAAACTGTCGCATCTGAAAAATCAAGAAATGAAGCTTATTACTATTAGTAACTTACTACACAAAACTCCTCAGCTCATACATCTGAACCATTAATAATCATTAATTAACCGCCCTAAATCTTACTCTTGCTCAAAAAAACAAAGTGCCAGCAGCCATGGCATTTTTTGTGACAGAATGTAACATTGTTTGAATTGAGGAAAATGCGTGTCTAGTTTTACACAAAAATAGCTAAAGTAGTAAAGGACAAAATTAGAAAATACATATATTGACCACCTAATGTTTGATCTGAAATCAAGAGTTCTAGCTGGGCACTTAATCTGATAAAATGATCTGCCGGTGGGTGGGGGGGTTCTGGTCACATTGAATTGAATCAATAGCACTTGGCTGAACAGAATGGCCTCTGATTGGACTTATTGATCCACTACTCATCTAGGTAATGCAACGCTATAGTCCAACATAACCCACATGTTACCCCCCCCCCCCAACACACACACCGACTACCAATATTACAACAAAAATAACGGTATCACTATCAACGTTCAAGGAAAACATGGTGCTGACAGTACTAACAGTAACAACTAACAAAGTGGCAACGAAATGCGGCGCACTTGTCGGCGTTCATAGTGGCTTTCTGGCTGATACAATCATCAATCGATTACACCGAGAATATGTACAACAGTCTCATTATGTTAAAACCAACAAGCATAAATTGTAAAAAAATCAGTAGGATGCTCCATACCTTGATTTCTCTCCGCAATCGGCGCCGAAGACATTTTGACGCTTTCCCTACGCCATGCGAAAATGTACCGGAAGTCGTGGTTGTGTCCCTTCAATTACACCGGCGTATCCGCTGAGCTACCAGTGACTACAAATGTACGGCTTTTGACAACAGTTATTTCCCTTTAACTGTGAGTGTAAATAACTCGGCTGCGAAAAAGGAAAGAGATATCTCTCTGAAAAGTTTATCAAAGCCATGGTAATCAAAGCGTTACTTAGTTTGCTAATTTTGAGAGATTCCAGTATTCACAAGGGCCAGATATGCTTGTGCAAATTTGATGAAAATCGTGATATTTACGGTTATGGTAGAGCTCTATCGTCAAGTTCTTGTCTTTCATTTAGCAATATTATTGAAGAGTGAGTGTGTGTGTGTGTGTGTGTGTGTGGAGGTTGGGTGGTGAATGGGAGAGGTGGGAAGTCAGTGGGGGAGAGGTGTCCATTTGCGTTAAAAAGGCGGCATGGGTGACGAGTTAAATCATATTGATTTGGTCGAATAACTTGAATGTGAAGCACTTGAAATAATCGATAAACAACGTCTACCGTAGAGCCTCAAATAAGCTGGCCTTCAATAGTACGAGAAGGCCAGACTGACACTCGTGTAGTACCAGAGACAAAGATATGTATGTCTCTGGTAGTACGGTTCATGAGAAATTTAAAGTGGACAAATAGAGTTAGTCGAGAACAGCAACTACAAGCGAATATATGTTTTCCTTTCCTTCTGCTTCTCGGTCCACATGTCCACTCAGTTCCATAGATACTGACTGAGCTGACAACAACAACAACAACAACAACAACAACAACAACAACAACAACAACAACAACAAAGAGCACTGAAGAACAAAATAATATTATACTTTATAGCAGACAAACTCAACACTGACTGGTAACATCAGGGACGAAAAGCCAGTTGCAGCTGTCCACGTGGAGGTCTAAATCATATCGGATTATGTTTTCTCTGTTTCTGCAAGGAACACATGCGGACACCTGCTGCCCGGCATGCACAGCTCGTTCACTTCAAAACGACTGCACGCACAGTCGCACAGTCTTATCCGCACTCACTTTTATTAGCCTTTTATCGTATCATTTGTGCATGTCCCTAAAAGGATCATTTTCCTGTGAGGACGTAAATGACCACGGTCGTAACTAAAAACCGTCAGCTAAGTATAGGTGCAAAGGCCTACGCGGCTTAATCCGACGAGGCTCTATCCCCCCCCCCCCCCCCCCCACTCCCACTCCCATACTCAGCCAAGGGTTATAACTGACATGGACATCCAGCAAATTTTAAACCTAAACCAGCCTAACATCCTCTGATCGATGTGACATTTTTCCATTGTATTATGATATTATATTATGTTATATGCGTGAATAAAAATGTGTGTACTTATTTTGTGTGACACTGTGGCATAGATAGTAAAACAAACAAAAGATTAAAATAACATGTGCGGACTAAATATATTTGCTTTTGCATCTCTCCCTGTCCATATAATAGTCACTCTTTTTTGTTTTTAAAAGTGGCTCTGAAATTTTAAACTTTTTGTAAGCCTTAATTTCATTTTTGGAAATAAATATACCTCTTTTATATACCTACCTCCAGCGCTTGATGGAGACAGTGGGCTCGGACCCACTAAAAAAAATGACAAAAGCATAGAAGAAAAAGTTGAAAAAAAACTTAATCTTTTTTATCATCACCACTCCTACCCCTCCCCGTCATCCTCCCTTCGTCCTCCCTTTTACCAGCTCTCTTGCATACCTCATGTCCCTTGTTGGCAAGCTTCCTGTGAGGCCCCCAATCTAGTATTCTAGTCTTATCCGCGACCGACATCAAGCGCCTGTGCTCTGAATCATGCTGAAAGCGTTCGATAGCAGACAGCTTTTTCAGCAGTTACTCTCTAAACAAACCGAGACAGTGTGTCACTACACCTTTTCTTTATGAAAGGCTCCAGATGATGTACGAACTTGGGTTACATGCGAATAAAACTTGCTAATTTATCCTGCACATTTTGACCTCCAATTTGTTTTAGTTGCCCCATTTATTTCAAATAGGTTTTGTTAGAGAGTATTTATTCGGTGCACATGTCCCGCTAAATGCTACCTGTTGACATTTATCGACCGTGCCAGAACCCACAAGGGATTACCAAACTCTCCAAAGTTTTCTCTGCAAGTTTTCGGGTTAGTAATTACGGATGTTTTTTGTGTGATTTCACAGTAGGGTTATGAATGTGAATGATTGAGCGATGTTTGTGAAGAGTCGTCTGCTACGCCGTGCATTGTGTTCTGTCTCGCCAAGGTGTGTTAATTCGTGGTGTGTTGTTTGGTTGTTTTGAGAGCTGGGGGAATTGGGTGCGATTGAAGAATTGCGACGAATCCATAGAGTCGAACTGTCGTGGTGTTGGTTTAATGGATCCAATAATCTGTATAGTTTGACTCATTACATGAGTTGAGTCTGATGGTTGTGACTCAGAGAGTCGGCTGTGTCAAATTCTGAACACGTACGTTCGGTTGCTAAGTTTGTTTTGTGCTTTTATGGCTCTCGGGTAGGAGCTTATTTACGTTTCAGCGTATGGTGTAGTTCGATGTGTGTGTGTGTGTGTGTGTGTGTGTGTGTGTGTGTGTGTGTGTGTGTGTGTGTGTGTAATTGTGTGTAATTGTGTGTGTTGGTGTGTAATTGTTTGTGTTGCGCGTACGTGTGTGTGTGTTTGTGTGTGTGTGAGTGTGTATGTGTACTCTACAGAGTGTATGTGAATGTGAGATTGTGCATCTATTGCGTGAGCAGGGGCGGAGCAGTTAAGCCAAAGGGGGGGGGGGGGGGGGGGGGGGGGTTACAACCGAGCTCCAGGCCGGAAGACCCCTTGTGGGGTACATGGGCAGGTTTTAGATATTTTATGAAAAAATTATGGCTTATCCTTGATTTTAAACATGAGCAACTGGTGTCAGCAGCCACTCATTATTTCTTTTAAAGTTGGTATTATTATTATTATTACTTTTTGAGGGGGGGGGGGGTCCGGAACCCCTGTAACACCCCGGCCCCCCCCCCCCCCCCCCTCCCTAATCCGCCCCTGGTGAGCGTATGTGTGCATGTGCGTGTGTGTTAATGTGTGCACGCACATGTGTGGGTGCATGTGTGTGAGTGAGTGTGTTTTTAGTGTGTGTGTGTGTGTGTGTGTGTGTGTGTGTGCATGTGTGTTTGTGTGTGTGTGTGTGTGTGTGTGTGTGTGTGTGTGCATGTGTGTGTGTGTGTGAGCATGCACATAATGTGCGCCATGTATACATGTATGTATGAGTGTGTTTGTGTCAATGTGGTTGGATGTGGACATTGTAACTTTATGCAGACTTGCATGCACCTAAAAGCATGTATACACATGTATGTATGTGTGTAATTGTAAACCTTTACTGGGTACATCTATGAGTCATCTTTGGTTGTCTATTTTCTCACAAACTTAATGCAAAGAAGATTGGATACAATATTTCAGGACACACTCTACTTATCCCTCCATTCGTATTGTATCTGTCTGTGGTTTCAATAAAAACAACAATAACAGCAACAAACAAGACAAGTTATATACTGGCATTCACAAGTGCATCGACATTTGTTCCCACCAAGGTTTAAATGCCATTGCTCATTGCTGTACTGTTGAGGTTAAGGGGTGTCAACAGATGTTGTTGATGTTTTACTTGGCTACATATATACATTGTCCTCCATTACAATGCAATGAAACACACAAAACAAGGGCACCAGCTGGGCTGGGAAAGAACTGTGTGCTTGATTGGTATGACCTAGATTTGGTGCACATCTAGTGCTTTTGAGTAGACTATGATGAACAAGAAATTCCTCCGATAGGAACTACACCCCCGTCAAAGGGAAATAACCTTCTCAGTTGGTGGCAGTGAGAATGGTTATTTCCCTTTGACCAACGGGGGTGTCCGTCTATACCAGGCCTTGTATAATTTTAATCCACCAATAACTCCCTAACCGTGTGTTTGACTGGTCCCAATTTTTGTAAGGACCGTCTCAGGAATGTATAGAACCTGTTCACCAAGTTTGGTGACGATCGGTCCGTTCATTCTTGAGATCTACTTGCGAACACAAACACATCGAGTGAAACCTATACA
>NC_090254.1:38072276-38089776 GCF_037325665.1 Littorina saxatilis | reverse complement strand
CCCATAATAATGGACACCTACTCAAAATCACTGGGTGCCTTCTGTGCATAGTGGAACATGTTTGTTGAATTTGTTTCAATGGCTGACATACAGTTATCGCATGTAGTTATCACTTGAAAAACATAATTAATCCATCAAAAAGCCATTCCATTTCACTCTCCAAAGAAAGCAGCATAGCTGCTGTTTTTGATTTCTTTCTTTCTAAATGGCAGTGGAAGGATAACCTTAGCGGACGTGAAAAGAGGATCAGTGATGTTTTAACTGATTGTTTTCACGGGAAGGGAGATAATTTTGTGCATTTAAGTTGATGTCTGCGGCAGCACGTGCAGATCAATGGGGCTGACAGAACATTATCTCCTCCTGTCCGCACGAACATTCAAGAGAGACGAAAAGCCACCCCCCGTGTGTGCACGTTGAAGATCCCACGTCTGTTGGACTTGTGCGATAGTTTGGAAATTCCAATAATGTAGTGATTATTTTATCACCATACGCTTGCGTGACTCTGATGGGGAATGATTTCCCCAGGAAATATACCTAAGCCTGAATTTCCCCGAGGACATGAGAAATTCGTCACGTGTTGTTGGCGTGCTATGCCAACAGCGACGGTTTGTTTGGGTACATCAGCTCAGTTTCACTTTTGGTCTGCAGGGCTCCCCACGGACGCTTCACAGAGAGGGTCCCGGGACCCTCACTTTGAATTTTTAGAGGGTCCATAAACCCCCTCATCTGGTTCAAAACTTCAGGGGCCCCAAAGCCCCGGGTGTACTGCTAACCGGCACTTTGTGATGACAAGTATTGTAATAAGATGACTCTTTTCGGATCGGAATATTCCAGACATTTCAACAACAACAACACGCACATGATCAAACAGACAGACAGACACACAGACACACAGACACACACACACACACACACACACACACACGGAGTGTTCGTTGTGGGTAGGTGGTCGCTTTCGAGAGGTGGTCGTGAAGGCATGGTTGACTGTATCAGTTGTATTGTAACGATGTTTGGTATGCTTGTCAACAGAAGTAAAGGGTGAATGCGAGAAGTGATGACAACTTGCTGAAGAAGGAATGGGGCGGAATAGGGTGTGGGTGGGGATAGGGCGGGGAGGGGTGGGGTGGTGGTGGTAGAAGGCGAAGCTACCTTTGGGGAGATGAGGAGATTTTCGTGGTCAGTCCGTAATTGAGAGCAACGTCCGACAGTTCATTGTCCATGACAACACACGTGCCAATGAAAGTGGTTAGTCCTGCCCCCCACCCCCCCCCCCCCCCATCCCCACCTCCCTCGAGCCCATCTTCCCAGTAGCGCACTTAAACCCCAATCATCATCTGTCCCGCCCCGTATTCCCACCCGCCATCGCCGACCCCATGCACGACCCTGCATCCTTCCGCTCGCTCTCCCGTGGCCAGCCACACTATAGAGCGCGTTGGACAAAGAAAGAAAAGTGTTGCGTCCATTAGTTCTGATGCATCTCAACCACACATAGGGTCGAGTTGGTACCGCAAAGGCCGATAATAGCCTGTCACCTGAGAACTGGTTCTGTTGATGCTATGACCATTTGTGATTTGAAACACCAACCTCTTCTTCATTCTGCCCCACCCCCTCACGATCTCGCCCTTAATGACCCCCCCCCCCACCCCCTATTCATTGTCAACCGCAAAGGACTTAAGTGTTTATTGTTGGAGTCTGTCATTCGTCAGTTCTCCATTCGTTTTGTCCAAGAACGTCGGTAGTATGGACGTTTGGGGACCAGTGTGATACACTGATGGATGCTTCGCCGAGAGAATTGTACTTCCGTAACTTCAATTTTATTTTCTAGTTGAAGTTCCCTGTAGAGAGAACGACTGAGTATTCCATGTTAAGACCAGGACGGGGTGTGAATGTTTGCTTAGGCCAAAAAAAAAAAAAGGTCTGTTTACGGTAACATAGGCCAAAAAAATAGGGTCGGTAGGTCGGGATTTTTCTTTATTTTTATTTTTTCCAAAAAACCATAGTTTTACGTTATTTTGCAAAAAATCCAGATTTTTTTTTTTCCCAAATGCCAAAAAAAAGTCTAGGGTCGCGCGAAAAAAATAGGGTCGGTCGGGTTACCGTAAACAGACTATTTTTTTTTTGGCTTTAGATGCATCCTACCGTGCACTCTCAATAGCTTCTGAATTGGAACGAAGCCGGCTGTCGCGATACAATACGATATTCTCCCACAGTTTTATTTCTAAGAGAGGTTCGAGAAGTGTGGTTGCTGTTCGTGGTTCGTCCCTCTTTCTGTTTATTATAGATATTGTATTCCCCACATGTTTGCAGCCATTACACTGCAACGCACTTTTACTGTAGAACTACAGTCATGATGTATCACAATAACTCTGAAAGGGAAGCTTTTGACACGACACCAAGATGTCGTCCTTCTATGTTCTACGTTTAAGAGGCAAAGTTGGCAAATAGGATATAGACACTTGGCCACCAAAGATGACATGGAACAAGGACCCATGGGGGACCTTAACGCGCCTTGGCGTAACACTTTTTCCCTCGCTCGCACGGTGTCATCAACATTTTGGCCCCTCATTGTTCTTGTCCGGTGATGGGGAAGAGAAGGGCCGCTGATGGGCTGTCTCCGGCCTGTGACACGAAGCGATCTTGGCTGTATCGACCGATATGACAGAGAGGCCGCTGACCATTAGGTCGCAGAAGAGTGTGTCCAAACCCACGGGTTCTGTTGGTGAATCCGTCTTTCCTGACTTGAACTTCCAAGCTCGATCTGAGAAACAGAGGGACGTAAGAGCTCTGAATGCATGCGACATGTGACACAAGAGTAAGTGGGAGTCATGCGCAACCAATCTTCTGGCACTTGAGAAACTAACATTGAAATGAACATGCGACTTTCATCCACACACACCCACACGCACACGCACATCTTTGTCCCCCCCCCCCTTTTTTTTTTTTAACACATAACTCCCTCCTCTCCTCTTCAGTGTCCCATCACCCAACACCCCCATCATGGTACCCACTCCCACACCCTTCTCCCACCTCCTCCTCTTCTTTTATGTATTCAAATTATCGCAATTCTTATGGAGTTCACACATCTGGGTTCACCCTCGCACAAGATGAAATTAATTTTGTTCCGACAGTGTTGCCAAACATGTCCACAAGCACGTGACCTCTGAGGCGGAAATTGAGAGGAAAAGCGGAGAGAACCCTCTGCCCAAAGATGCCATAATCAGGGAATATGCAAATGAGTTGCGCCCCTTTGATGACGAAGCAAATTGAATCTGCTTGGCGGGAGTTTTTCTTGCCAAACACCCCCAAGCAACGGATTCGCTGAAACGCGTGAAAGCGCAAGCGTCTGGAAGTTGGGTACTCTGTGGATTATGGCCACACGGGGGTTGTGTTTGGATGCCAGCGGGTGAGTAGAGTCCATGAATATTCTTTTGAATTTAGAATCTTTTCACTGCATACATCGTACTAATTAAACTATTAACAGTGAGTGAATGATGTTCAGTAACAACAAACGACAGACGAGTTTGAAGATCGCTGTTCATTATTTGGATATGATGTCGATGATGAAAAGAATTTCAATGCTTTTTGTGTCCTTCTCCTCCCCTTGCTTGTGTCTGGAGTACTAATACCGTGACCATTTTTGATATACCAATTTGTAGTTTTCATCAATGTGTTGACCATTTTGGACACAAAATTTAAGCCATCTAAATCAGAACAAGTCGCGTAAGGCGAAAATACAATATTTAGTCAAGTAGCTGTCGAACTCACAGAATGAAACTGAACGCAATGCAATTTTACTCGTAGCATCGTCAGGCCACCGCTCATGGCAAAGGCAGTGAAATTGACAAGAAGAGCGGGGTAGTAGTTGGCTAAGAAGGATAGCACGCTTTTCTGTACTTCTCTTTGTTTTAACTTTCTGAGCGTGTTTTTAATCCAAACATATCATATCTATATGTTTTTGGAATCAGGAACCGACAAGGAATAAGGTGAAAGTGTTTTTAAATTGATTTGGACAATTTAATTTTGATAATAATTTTTATATATTTAATTTTCAGAGCTTGTTTTTAATCCGAATATAACATATTTATATGTTTTTGGAATCAGCAAATGATGGAGAATAAGATAAACGTAAATTTGGATCGTTTTATAAATTTTTATTTTTTTTTACAATTTTCCGATTTTTAATGACCAAAGTCATTAATTAATTTTTAAGGCACCAAGCTGAAATGCAATACCGAACCCCGGGCTTCGTCGAAGATTACTTGACCAAAATTTGAACCAATTTGGTTGAAAAATGAGGGCGTGACAGTGCCGCCTCAACTTTCACGAAAAGCCGGATATGACGTCATCAAAGACATTTATCAAAAAAATGAAAAAAACGTTCGGGGATTTCATACCCAGGAACTCTCATGTCAAATTTCATAAAGATCGGTCCAGTAGTTTAGTCTGAATCGCTCTACACACACACACACACACACACACACACACACACACACACACACACACACACACACACACACACACACACGCGCACGCACACACGCACGCACATACACCACGACCCTCGTTTCGATTCCCCCTCGATGTTAAAATATTTAGTCAAAACTTGACTAAATATAAAAAGGGCCTTCCAGATGGCTTTGGTGTCCAATTTGCAAGTGCCTCCCCAACCCCCTTCTTCCCCTCTCCCCCCTCCCCCTCCCCCCTCCCCCCATCCCCCTCACCCCCCCCCCCCCCTGAGTTTTTACATTTACTCAGAGGGGGAATCGAGACGAGGGTCGTGGTGTATGTGTGTGTGTGTGTGTGTGTCTGTCTGTCTGTGCGTGTGTGTGTGTGTAGAGCGATTCAGACCAAACTACTGGACCCATCTTTATGAAATTTGACATGAGAGTTCCTGGGAATGATATCCCCGGATTTTTTTTTTCTTTTTTCGATAAATACTTTTGATGACGTCATATCCGGCTTTTTGTAAAAGTTGAGGCGGCACTGTCACACCCTCATTTTTCAATTAAATTGATTGAAATTTTGGCCAAGCAATCTTCGACGAAGGCCGGGGTTTGGTATTGCATTTCAGCTTGGTGGCTTAAAAACTAATGAGTGAGTTTGGTCATTAAAAATCGGAAACTTGTAATTAAAATTATTTTTTTATTAAACGATCCAAAAACAATTTCATCTTATTCTTCGTCATTTTCTGATTCCAAAAACATATACATATGTTATATTTGGATTAAAAACAATCTCTGAAAATTAAAAATATAAACATTATCATCAAAATCAAATTTCCGAAATCGATTTAAAAACAATTTCATCTTATTCCTTGTCGGTTCCTGATTCCAAAAACATATAGATATGATATGTTTGGATTAAAAACACGCTCAGAAAGTTAAAACGAAGAGAGGCACAGAAAAGCGTGCTATGCAGCACAGCGAAACCACTACCGCGCTAAACAGGCTCGTCAGTTTCACTCCGTTTTGCACAAGCGGCGGACTACGGTCATTGTAAAAAAAATGCAGTGCGTTCAGTTTCATTCTGTGAGTTCCACAGCTTGACTAAATGTAGTAATTTCGCCTTACGCGACTTGTTTAAGCGTAGGTTTGCCCAACAGCAACAAACGCAACTCCTTGTTAAAGAAAATACGCTGATGTTTTCCGAATCCGCCGAAGACGAAATGCGGACATTGAAGTGACAGGTAGGCTGAGACTGGTCCATACACGCAAGTATTAGGAAATGGAACACGGGCAAATAGTGCGAGAAAGGGGATGATGGGGATAGAAAGTACAGCATTGTGTGACAATAAGATTTGTCTGGAGTTTTTGGGATAAAGGGTATGACAAGGATATAGACTAGGGAATAGAGCGATAATAAGATTTGTCTGGAGGATTTGGGATGAGCGTGCTTTTTACCGAGGAAAGTATAGACGATGACTTGTCGAAGAAACCTTGTCATGGTTTCGACAAGAATAGTTTATCGGGCTAGGCTGGTAGCATGTGAGGTTGATCAAAAGTGGGTCACACATGATCCCCCCCTATCTCTCCCCCCCCCCAACCCCCCCCCCCCCCCGACGCCATCAACATCATGAAGCGCGCGTTGTTCTAATTTATCTTTTGAATGCAAGCATACAGCATGTACCTTTTAGAGTTGATGGAAGGAGCATGCAAGCAGAATAAACTCGGAACCGAACGGTGGATCGGTTATTGAGAAGAGAAATGGAGGGAGGAAGTAGGCAGGGAGGATTATTAGATTTGTCTGGGGGACCACACATTTCAAGATGGCAGGGAGGACTTCACCGCTGATGGTGAAACCATGTTCCCGTTTGACACGAGTAAGCGTAGATTTGACAGGGAACATTTGGATGGATCCAAGGACGGATGGACCTAGTAAGGTTCGATAAGAACAAGGTTTGTTTGTTTGTTTGTTTGCTTAACGCCCAGCCGACCACGAAGGGCCATATCAGGGCGGTGCTGCTTTTACATATATATATAACGTGCGCCACACACAAGACAGAAGTCGCAGCACAGGCTTCATGTCTCACCCATTCACATTATTCTGACACCGGACCAACCAGTCCTAGCACTAACCCCATAATGCCAGACGCCAGGCGGAGCAGCCACTAGATTGCCAATTTTAAAGTCTTAGGTATGACCCGGCCGGGGTTCGAACCCACGACCTCCCGATCACGGGGCGGACGCCTTACCACTAGGCCAAACGTGCCGGTTATAAGAACAAGGATCGCTCCTCGTATCCAATGGCCCCCCCTCTTTTGAACTATCATGCTTGATCTGGTACGACACAGCAAACCATATAGTATTCTCTATTTCTGAAGCATTGCTCTAATCAAAATAAAGGGGTGTAGTAAAAAAGAATAGACTGTGTCCAATGCTCCCCCCTCTCTTTTGATCTATCAAGCTTGATCTATCATCCATTTGATCTGTCGTCACTTGGTCAGCGATCAATCGAGGTATTCGTAACCTGGTATTTATTATACCTCAACACCAACAAGAATAAGTACGTAAATCCCACATTAAAAGAAAACGGGTTTACTGAAGCATGGCTACTAATCAAAGTAAGAAGTGTTGTAAGGAAGAAACAGCTTCTATTTCTACACGAACGATTATCAGATGTATAAATCAAAACGGGAAGGACTGACCCTTTCTTTCTTTCTTTATTTGGTGTTTAACGTCGTTTTCAACCACGAAGGTTATATCGCGACGAGGGAAAGGGGGGAGATGGGATAGGGGAAAGGGGGGAGATGGGATAGAGCCACTTGTTAAGTGTTTCTTGTTCACAAAAGCACTAATCAAAAAATTGCTCCAGGGGCTTGCAACGTAGTACAATATATGACCTTACTGGGAGAATGCAAGTTTCCAGTACAAAGGACTAAACATTTCTTACATACTGCTTGACTAAAATCTTTACAAACATTGACTATATTCTATACAAGAACCACTTAACAAGGGTAACAAGTGAAGAATTTTATGGGTGAGAAAAGGAAAGTAAAAGGACTTTGGGGAGGCAGAAATAGAGAAGAAACAAGAAAAAGATCCTAATTAGGTTCACGGCATCGAGAGTGATGCGACCTTCTCTCAGAAGTTAGTAGAGAAGGCTCCCCCATCCACCACCCGATCCGCTGGTAATTGCTTTTCATGTATTTTCACCGGCAAAATGCCGGACATTTCCGGTAAACGCGAACAGTGACTTGGTTCCAACTATCCTTGGGTCTATATTTCAACCCTTGAACCATCGGCCGTTGGATCGATTTGACCTGACTTGATGACTTTGGTCACGTAGCTTTAAATAGTGCACGCAATGCCCTGGAAGAGGATGTACGGCTGCCCAAGTATCAATCAATCAATCAATCAATCAATCAATATGAGGCTTATATCGCGCGTATTCCGTGGGTACAGTTCTAAGCGCAGGGATTTATTTTTTATTTTTTTATTTTTATTTTTTTATGCAATTTATATCGCGCACATATATTCAAGGCGCAGGGATTTATTTATGCCGTGTGAGATGGAATGGCTTTTACACAATACATCACGCATTCACATCGGCCAGCAGATCGCAGCCATTTCGGCGCATATATATCCTACTTTTCACGGCCTATTATTCCAAGTCACACGGGTATTTTGGTGGACATTTTTATCTATGCCTATACAATTTTGCCAGGAAAGACCCTTTTGTCAATCGTGGGATCTTTAACGTGCACACCCCAATGCAGTGTACAACGAAGGGACCTCGGTTTTTCGTCTCATCCGAAAGACTAGCACTTGAACCCACCACCTAGGTTAGGAAAGGGGGGAGAAAATTGCTAACGCTGACCCAGGGTCGAACTCGCAACCTCTCGCTTCCGAGCGCAAGTGCGTTACCACTCGGCCACCCAGTAAAAGGTAAAGAGGGAATGGCCAAATAATATTTAATAACAAAAACAAGCAAGGTATGTCATAGGAACGTTGAATTGTGACACAACAAAACGACAGTCACTGATGTTCGACCCAGCTGTCTTTTAAGTAGACAGACGAACACTTAGAATACAGAAAATAAACTTATCTGACAACTTGTTCAGAAGCTCATTCGGAAGACACAATTAAGAGAGACTGAGACAATGATTTGTTTTCACATAATACTTAGTTCTGTTGAAATGAGGGAATGCAGGGTTGGAGCAGAAACACACCCAAGACAGATAAGGGACTCCGCTCACATGTAACTTCAGCAGGACCGACGACGCACTGCAGCTTATCCCAGCCCGCTACACGTTGCATAAAAGGAAAACAGGCCAAGTACTCGTCATAATCCCTATCGCGGCATAAATGATAGGCCGTGCGTCGTCTGTGCCGCTGAAACTGCGCAGGTATTTTCTGCCCATAAGGAACACACAGTTTTCTCGCGGAAGAGGAATTACGGCTGCCTCAATCATAAGTAAAAAGCGAACAGCCTCACGCCTTTGAAATGGATGAAGGACGCAGAGTAAACGCGAGTGAAAGGGGCGAACAACTTGCATGAGAAGAGAGGGACGGAAGGAAGAGGCATGATTAGATTTGTCTGGCCGTTTGGGAATGAACAGCCATTTCACGTTTGGCGTCACTGAGCGAACAGAGTAGAAAAGGTGGACAGTCTCAGCGTATTGGATTTGTCTGGAGACCTCGAGATGATCACCTCTTTCAGGATGGCAAGGGAGTGCAAACAAGAAAGACAGAGAGACAGAAAGAAAAACCACACACACCATGCGGCTGTTCACCGTTTGGGTCTTGAAATATGCGCGAGGGATGTTGTTGTTGTTGTTGTTGTTGTTGTTGTTGTTGTTGTTGTTGTTGTTGTTGTTGTTGTTGTTGTTGTTGTTGTTGAGGGAGTTGAATTTTGAGGGGTGCACGCAGTGTCAATATGGCAGGACAAAAATAATGTCATTACTAACCAAGTAAAATGAAAGATTTCATTACGGTCGGAGGAAAGAGGCGAAGCGTTGCAGGCTATTGCTGTGTTAAACCCTAGATACATTATACATCTTAATTGCTGCATCACATAATGCAATGTATCGATTTTAACAACCTGTGATGTTACGCGTAATAGTTTGCGAGTTGCATACTGTAATTCTAATGCATATGGAAACAAGGCAGGATCAGGTCCATTGTCGTAAAATCGTTGAATTTAATGTATCAGAATGCGAGTCGGGGTTATAGGTGTGCGCATTCCATTCAAAGCAACATTCATCAAAGCCATGTAACTGCATGAGACAAGGCGGTCGCCTGCAGCTGTTGCATGTACGCTTCCAGGGTCAGACTAGGAAAGTACTAGGGGGGGTGTTACAGATGGGGGTCCAGGGGGCGAAGCCCCCTTTGTGGGGGTTGTAAAGGAAGCTGAACGTTTTTTGATGTTTCTGGAGGGAAAGGAAGCCTCTCCTCGAACGAAAAAGGTAAATTCGACAGCAAGCTGTATAGGCAATGAAGAAGAATTGAGATTGTAAGGACTCATACTTTTCATCACAAAAATCGTTGAAGAAAAATGTCTTGAGGGGGTGAGAGGTGCGATTTCTCCTCGGATTTCATGATGATCCAGATGCAACCCCCCCCCTCCCCCCCCCCAAAAAAAGAAAGAAAAAAAGCGTTTAGGAGGTACATGCTTAAGCCGGGGGGGGGGGGGGAGGGGGGGTTGCGCAACCCCTGTAACCCCCCCCCCCCTAGTCCGGCCCTGGCTACTGTTGAAACTGTTGAATGGGACCGCTTCTGTCTTTCTATGTCTGTCTCTGTCTATGTGTATGTGTGTGTCTCTCTCTCTCTCTCTCTCGCTCTCGCTCTCGCTCTCGCACTCTCTCTCAGTCTCTCTCTCTCTCTCTCTCTCTCATCCGACTCCTGGCACACAGGTCAAAGCAGAGGTTAACTTGAGTGCACGTGTACCTAGCAGGAGGGGGGTGATTCGGGTCAGAAGTGGGGTAAAGCACTTTGGTCTTCAGTCTTTGGGTTATAGCTTTCAGTGGAGAAGATGCCAACATGAAATTGCACTATGCTCTACTATTTATTGTCCTTGTCTATCGGACACGAAGAAGGGAAGCTACAATCGCCCCAGGCCATATATATATATGTCGTGCCGAATTCACGTAATTGCCGATTCCGCGTAATAGGCAACATATTTGCCCATTTCGCGTAATCGGCAAAACGCTGCCCAATACGTGAAATCGGCAGCGTTTTGCTGAAATCGCGTAAAGGCCTCTAAAACTTGCCTATTTCGCGAATTCGGCAGCCGATTACGCGGAATCGGCAGCCGATTACGCGTAATGGGCAACTTGCCCATTACGCGAAATCGGCAATAGCAAGTTAAGTGTGCGTGCTTGCGTGCGTTTGTGTGTGTGTGTGTGTGTATGTGTGTGTGTGTGTGTGTGTGTGTGTGTGTGTGTGTGTGTGTGTGTGTGTGTGTGTGTGTGTCTGTGTGTGTGTGTGTGTCATCTGTGGGGTCATCAGATGTATTGTCATTCTCTTCTTCTTGAGATCTTGGATCTGCCTGGGAACAATCGGATTGTGCTGATTCCTCATCTCCAGTCTCTAAATCTGCACTGGTAGCCACATCTTCTTCTTTGTCTACTGCCATAACGTCTTGAGCAACGGGTTCTGCCGCTCCTATCAACTCTGGTATGGCCATGGCTTCGTCTGTAACTCCCTCTGGCCCTGTCATCTCTGGTACAGCCATGGCCATGGCCTCGTCATCAACTTCCTCTGTCCCTGTCATCTCTCGTATGGCAGATTCCAACTCTTCCTCTGTCGTCAGCACGTCTGCAACTTCTTTAGGCAGAAAGGTGTTCTGCAGACCCAATCTCGGTTTTTCCCCAAACAACACCTCGTATGGAGTTTTGTTGTGCAGATTTCTGTGTGGGGATGAATTATTTTGTAGCTGGACAAAGCGGAGCCCTTCAGACCAGTTACTGGTGCCGTTGTCGATGGTCCACGCTATCAGCATTTGCTTCACATCTGCGTTCGATCGTTCTACTGAACCGGCCTGGCTCCGGGGATGTCGAGCCCGCCCATGTACAATGCGAAGGTTTTGCCACATGTTTTTGAGTTCGTCAACCACTGAAGCAACAAATTCTCGACCATTGTCGCTTTGGAGGATACACGGAGCGCCAATCATTGTGAAAATGTCAATTAAGTTGTATGCAACTTCTGCCGCTCTTTTGCTTTTCAGCGGTCGTAGGACCAGGAACTTTGTGAAATGGTCCTGGTAATTAAGAATGTGCACGAAGCCGCCGTCAGGGGATGACTCCATGTTGATAAGGTCCACCTGGCCTCTGTCGCAGAAAGACTTTGACCTGACAGGTTTCACAACCAGGCCTTTGCTTGGATTTGCCTTTTTTTGTTGGCAGGTTTCACAGGCCGACACAAAACAGTTAATGATTTTACCGGAAATGTTCGCGTACTTATCTTGGAGAATTGTTTTGGGTTTTTCTCGCCTCCGTGCCCAGTGCTGGCATGTGCCTCAGTCGTCTGCGTTGGGCAATGTGTACTTGGGAAAACTGTTCATTTTTCTTTTTTTCATCAAAACGCGCACGATGCTTGCCGTCCATGCTGACTGTTCCTCTCCTATCAGCAAAATGAAAGCTTAAACTAAAAGTTTAAATTTGGTATTGTTTGTGAGTTTCAATCACTAAGGCCCCTTGTTTGATTGACAATACGGTCACACGAGAACAAGTATTTGTTGAGGATATGTCCACAAACCGTCCACCCTGTGTGTGGCTCGTGTTCTATATAGGTTACACACTCCGAGTTCTGAATATCGTGCATATTTTCCCTAGGGTCGATTTTCAGGTATTACCGAGCCTCTGGCGAGGTAATACCTGTAAATCGACCCGAGGGAAAATATGCACGATATTCAGGACGAGGTGTGTAAGCTTTTTATCCCATTACTCCGACGTTTTCATTAAAAAACCTAACTTTTTGACACAAACTTTGCGAGTGCCTGTTTACTGCTCATCAAACCTTCTGCCACCGAAAATCGTGTCATGATATTCATGTGCGAAACGAGTCCCCTTTTGTCTTTTTGTTTCCAGGATTTGAATGCATTTGATACTGTGCAGTTACCGGCTGGTTTCAGTCGGTTACCCGAGCTGGCATTCGTCACAACTGCGAAAGACCGCATTCTGATAATCTTCGCTTCACAGCTAGCGGACGGGAGAGAATGATACCCGAAGGGAAGTAACTCATTTTGGATCTGAGTTCAGCGGGATTCGAAAGACCGCGTGTGTGATTTTACAAGCGATGAAGATGATTGCTGAGTTTGTGCTTATTCGAGCCTTTGTGCTTCAGTGTTCAAATTTTTATTCCCCCCTCTGCTTCTTTACCTCTGTAAACTTGTAGGGGTAGTTATTTTTCGATAATGACCCAGCAACCAAACAAATAACGACCCAGCAACAGCCTGAATCCTCGATAGTGCAATGGGTTGAGAAGTTGTTCCGTTTCGGTACTACTTTTTGCGACTGAAAAGTTCCGAACGCTCTGACGTACGAAGTATACATCTCTGGAGCAAACAATACAAACATACCGCATTTAAATTAACAACTACAGGCCTGAACACATGAATCTTCATATAAAATCCATGAGTTCGGTTGTTTTCTAAATCTAGATTTGCCGTGCTCAAACGTTCATCACAAGCAATTTCCAAGAGTCTAGCGACAAGAGTAGTTCCCCTTCTTTTCACTCAGTTTCTTCGACAGCAGACTGCAATCCGACGGTCAGTTTTCAACAATATTTCATTTAATAAACAGATCACACGCAACCAAATGCACACATCTCATCAATTTAAACAACATAAAGCGGTTTCATACACTATTTTCCCCAGAAAACTGAACTTCATACAGTTTTGAACGTTGGAACACGGGTGCAAAAGTTCGTCTGCTAGTCCCATTTGACGAAAGAACATTATCGTCAGCGACACCAAAACATATACAGAACACACAATATCTGCCTTTGCCGCCACGGCAGAATAACAGCATATCTGTGTACTTGATTTTAGTCCAAAATAGGAAAACTGACAAGAAGTGTTAACAGAATGGAATGATTTGCACGGAACTATACAACCGCGCATTAATCGATCGCCTGCGCAGGTTGACTGGTTGAGTGAATAGGATTCGATCAAACTTTCGCAAAAAACCTCCTCTTTTCTTTGAATAACTGAAGAAAGGAGGAATAAAGAGGTTACACACCTCGTCTCAGTGATTATCAAAAATAATGGTCTCAGTTCGCGGTCATGAAAAAGCTCGCTAAAGCTCGCATTTTTCATGATCCGCTAACTTCGACCATTATTTTTAATAATCACTGAGACTCGGCGTGTAACCTCTACTTATCCATCACAACCATATGAATTATCCATCACAACCGAGTCTCGATCTCACCTGTCATTGGTCTTTGTCTTTGGTCTCAGAGTACAACTGAATAATTTATAGAGGTCATCTGCATATTTATCGTTAACTCGGGACTACTTTTTTTTCAGCAAAACGATTGAGATATTCAGCGGTATAAAAGTCGAACTGACGTTTGGCTAACGATCTACAAACATTATCATTGAAGAAATAAAGAAAACAACAAAGAATGCACATAATCTGTTTGGGTGAATAGAGCTGAGTGAAGATTATGAGTTGTCCGACGTGGTGAGACTGAGAGAGAGACAGAGAGCACGAGAGAGAGCGACAGAGACACACAGTGATTCAAGGGGCACAACTCTAGTAAAGTTGTCGTAACGAGGTACGCTTCATGGGCAACCGCTTAGATCAATCCCAAGAGCATCCTGATTCAAAATCTTGAGCGACAAAATAAAACTTACACTAAAACAGTATGCTTATAGTTTTGTTCATTTGTTATCGCTTTTAGAGCATTGATTGCTAAATATGGTTCAACAGAACAAGGCTGTCTCATCAGTCGTCTGCTACAGATCTATCGTCTGCTGCCGGTGCGTCTCGCTAGCGCTAGCGATACGCACCCTCTGCTGCAGGATCTGTCGTTTGCTATGGAGGTCTCCCTTTTGCGTACTTCGGAGCGGTGTCACGTGATACGCAGAAATGGGTTGGAGGGCAAGAAGCGGAACGGCTAGTAGCGCCGTCAGTGCGCCGCTCGATGATTCGGGAGTGTTTTAATTGAATAGATGTCGAAATCAGGAACAAAAACGGTCGACCAGCCAAAAGAGAAATACATTACATCATTGAGTGACGTTGCTAAAGTGCGATACTTGGAGAAATTGACCGAAGCTCTTTAGTTTCAGATTACATATAATTTCTGCTTCAGTGTGTGTGCATGAGTTTTCATTTTGTTATTATTCAAGAAATTGTAGTTCTATTTCTAACTTTGTATGTTTATGTGTGAAGCTCTTTAGTTTTAGATTACCTATTATTTCTGCTTCAGTGTGTGTGAGTTTTCATTTCATTGTTATTCGAGAAATGGTATTTCTAACTTTGTATGTTTATGTTTGGAGAAGCGATTCTTTTTTCCTTTTTGGGATCAAGTCTGGTGTCTGCTTTAGTGCTTACTTTGATATTACCTTAGAACATTTATTGTGAACCTGTAAATGTGTAATGTGTGTGTGTGTTTTTTGTTCTTCTTTTTTATTTTTTCTATTTCTTTTTACTTTAGTGCTGCTGAAGACAGTAACTAAAAATTTCCCTGAATTCAGTGTTACGTGTTTTTTGTTTTTAATTTGTATATATATATGTTGACAATGACAGTTCAGTTAAATAAAGCGTTGAACACATTATATGTATTTTAATTTTTACCAATCTGTCACTCTGTGAATGTGAAGCTGGTGTGAGTGTGATATTTAACACATTACTTTTGATTTGTACCTAATCTCTGCCTTTGTTAGCTCCAGTAGGTGTGTTTTCAACAGTTTTGTTCAATTTTGTGAAACGTTACTGTTTTGAGACAAACCAGACACATATTTTTCCGTTTAGGACAGCTGGGCTCAACATATTAACTTTGTTGACTAAACAAAGGAGCCATTACACAGATACACACTCATTCTGACAATCACTCACCAGATTCTTCACAATTAAGAAATGTCTCAGATAAGACACACGCAAGCTTTAAAAAAAAAAAGTCTTAAGAACAAAAACGTTACTGCAACAACAATGTATTTATTAGTTCTTACTAAAATCACATGCTTCAATAAAAAAAAGCATAAACTGTACAGACATGCTAACCAGCACTGATTAAGGCACACACTTGGAGTCAAAAAGCTATGGCATCAACATAAGCAGTGTTGAATCTGTTTCAAATTGCACACTTCAGTCAAAAAGCTATGGCATCAACATATGCAGTGTTGAATCTGTTTCAAATTGCACACTTCAGTCAAAAATCACATGTCTGACAATGAGTGAATTAGTGTTTCCAATCAATGAACGGTAACTGTTTACATATAAAAAGTGAAAAAAAAAAGTGAAAAAAAGAAAAGAACTGTACACACACACACTTGGCATCAGATCTCAAAATCAAATAAGGAATAGTGTTGAGTCTTGAAAATGCTTTGAATTATACACACTTGAGCCAGGAAGCAAAAAAAGGAACTACACTCATGCCAGCCAGCACAAGTCATACAGATACTGTACACAAGTCAAATCAATACTGTGTTTCAGGTTTGGCATCCACATAAACAGTTTTGTTGAGTCACTTGAGAAAAAGTGACTCTATGTAATCGGTCAGTGTTAGTCTGTCCGGCCGGCCGGCCGGCCGGCCGTCCGTCCGTAGACACCACCTTAACGTTGGACTTTTCTCGGAAACTATCAAAGCGATCGGGCTCATATTTTGTTTAGTCGTGACCTCCAATGACCTCTACACTTTAACGATGGTTTCGTTGACCTTTGACCTTTTTCAAGGTCACAGGTCAGCGTCAAAGGAAAAATTAGACATTTTATATCTTTGACAAAGTTCATCGGATGTGATTGAAACTTTGTAGGATTATTCTTTACATCAAAGTATTTACATCTGTAGCCTTTTACGAACGTTATCAGAAAAACAAGGGAGATAACTAGCCTTTTCTGTTCGGCAACACACAACTTAACGTTGGGCTTTTCTCGGAAACTATAAAAGTGACCGGGCTCAAATTTTATGTGAACGTGACTCATTGTGTTGTGAATAGCAATTTCTTCCTGTCCATCTGATGCCTCATATAATATTCAGAACTGCGAAAGTGACTCGATCGAGCGTTTGCTCTTCTTGTTTCTGTTTTAAATCACACACTTGTCAATAAACTATACAGACATGCTAACCAGCATTGATTAAGGCACACACTTGAGTCAAAAAGCTATGGCATTAACATTAGCAGTGTTGAATCTTGTTTCAAACTGCACATTTCAGTCAAAAAGCGAGTGAATCGGTGTTTCAATCATTAGCAAAATTAATACTGCTGTTGAGGTTTGGAATCAATGAACAATAACTGTTCACACATCAATACTGTCAAAAGTGTAAAAAAAAAAAAGAACTGTACATGCACCCACATACTAAGCATCATATCTCAAGATCAAATAAGGAACAGTGTTGAGCCCTTGAAAATGTTTTCAATAATACACACTTCAGTCAGAAAGCAAAAACAAAAAAGTAACTACACACATTCCTGCCAGCACAAATCATATAGATACATAAATAAAATTAATACTGTTTTTCTGGTTTGGCATCCACAGAAGTTATGTTTATGTTTTTCCTGTTGATTTTTTTCAGCCACGCTCTCCTTCTTTTCTCCAGTAAATCTCGGTGTCTTCCTCCAGCGTCGACTTTCGGAATTCTGAAAAATGCAAGAGCATTTTCCTTGTTGCTTCGGCTTGTGCAACCGATTATGCAACAAGTATTCACCATCTTGAATGAAATTTAGCCAAATCGTCGACGCAAATACGGAATCGCCGCAGCGAAACTTCGCGATCGGCGCCACGCTTCCATGTTTTCGCTAAGCGGCGCGGTGGCTTCTTGCCCTCCAAGCCCCGGTGCGCACGAAGTGATGACGTCAATAGGGAGACCTCCATACATGTAGTATCTTCGGCTCAAGT
>NC_090254.1:38054776-38069776 GCF_037325665.1 Littorina saxatilis | reverse complement strand
GTCACTGCCTGAAGTATTCAATAAAGCCACACACACAAAAAAAAAGAAATGACCACATATGCAGGTTTTCAATTCATATTATTTTTTGCAAAGTATCTGCACAAGCATGTGTGCCTCTGTGAGTATGTTCGTGGCTGCTTTCATGGGGTGCCTGTATCCTCAGGAATTTGAGGATTTCTTTTATCTCTCTTATTCTGATACCCCGTTGATTTAACGTCATTTTTACAGGACAGTTTTTTTCCTTTCAGTTATAAGTTGTAGTAGTTTGACCTTATTGTTTTAGGACAAGTAGAGCTCGTTCACCAGTAGCAAAGACTCACTCAGTCCGTCAGTGTGCCTGAGTGTGTGTGATGGGGAGGGGGGGGGGGGCTCTCCCGTGACCGGCCACCTGCAATGTACGGACAGGTTTGCACTGGCCCAAGGGTGTCCGTTAATGAGAGGGACTGGTGTAACAGCAAAACTAGTGTGAAACATAAGTAATCAATTTATGCACTTGACTATATTCACAACAGGGACCTATCACTCTTCTTTGCATGTTTTTATGCCTACGGATTTTCAAATACTCTGCAACACATGTAACCCAAATTCAACATGTGCCCGTACAATACCGCTTCTTTTATGAAAACATTGCTTCGGCCATGTTGATTTTAATCAACCAATTTTCTTGTTGGGACTTGAACTTAGGAGGCTGAGATGCAAGGTATAGAGAAAAGCTGGGCAGAGCTTTTGGGACGACAATTTGGTGTATGCTGACAGAATGGCGGGGTAAAAACGGTCATAAACGTACAAATCCACTCGTGCAAAAACACGAGTGAACGTGGGAGTTTCAGCCCATGAAGGAAGAAGAAGAAGGTTTAGTTTTTTATGTGCAGAACTATTAAGCGAAAATAGTCTCACTCCTCTTTCCAGCGTTTGTGAGACGGTCAGCTTCTTTCAGTACGGCAATACATTCACCCAAGGCGAGCTAAAGTGCCGGGGAGGGTCAATGGAGGTACTCAAGTGATTGACACATTGTCAGGCCGAGCAAGAGGAGCAGGACAGGTCTGGAATTGTAGGGGTGTTTTGACCCCTGGATACACACAGACTTCGCACAACTCTGGGAGTCCCTCTTGTGATTTAATCAAGGACGGTACCAAGAATAGTGGCTGTTTGCTTGGTCCCCTGCCAAGGTCTCAACTCTCTCATCCTTTGTGTAAAGCAGACAGAACACTATTGCCACATCGGATGGGGTTAATATCTGTGTGCAGGATTTTGTACTCTTTTCACACAAAGCATGAGATGGGGAGGGGGCTGGTGTTTGTCTCTATGTAGGATTTTGCACGCAATATTAATAATAATAATAATAATAAAACATTCTTTTATAGCGCTGTTCACCGCCGAATGGCAGTCGCATGGCGCTTTACATTAGACATTCAAATTTAACATTTTACATAAAAAGTTTTCTCGTAAGAAATAACACACAAGCATTAAAAACAATTCGTAGACAACGACCACTTATAGTTATATAAAATAATCTCGAAAAATTGTTTTTAAAAAGATGGAAAAAAACCAAAACAAAACACGTAAGATAAGTATATAACACAAAGTTACACATAAAAAGTCTGACAATAAAACAGAACTCACATAAAAGCGTACAGATCTAAAACAGAACGAAGATGTAACATAGCATGCCACAATATTTCCATACAAAGCATTGGGTTTTTTTATTTATTTTTATTTTTATGATTGTCTTAGTATGAGGATGCTCTTCATTCGTTAGTGGCTGCTCCGCCTGGCGTCTGGGATTATGGGGTTAGTGCTAGGACTGGTTGGTCCGGTGTCAGAATAATGTGACAGGGTGAGACATGAAGCCTGTGCTGCGACTTCTGTCTTGTGTGTGGCGCACGTTATATGTCAAAGCAGCACCGCCCTGATATGGCCCTTCGTGGTCGGCTGGGCGTTGAGCAAACAAACAAACAAACAAACTCTTCATTCGTGCCAAAGTCCGAGCAACCGTGTTTTGCTTTAACATCATCGTTTGCACAAGAAGAAAAGTATTGATAGATCTTTAAATCCATGTACAGAATTGTGTTCGATGTCCTCATTGACTTGAATGTAGGGGCGGGGGGAGTGGGGTTGGGATGGGGAGGTGGGGGGGGGGGGGGGGGTGCTTGTCTATAATAATCTAAGCTTTTGTAATATTTTCAGACATAACTTCGACTGGGGGCTAAATCTGTGAACGCTCTTTTGTAATTTCCACACATACAGTCATCGACCGAGCTAGACCAGTTACTATATTTATATATATCTATTACTAGATGAATACCCGCTTCGCTACTAGATGAATACCCGCTTCGCCGGGTACGGCTTCGCCGGGAAGAAGTAGAGCGGACCCGGCTTTGCCGGGTGTACGACGGCTTTGCCGGCGCACCGTACGAAGGAAGGGAGATAAACGCGCAAAACACTGGAGAAGATAAGGTTGGTTGGTTGGTTGGTTTTTGGGGTTTAATGTCTCTTCAGCAGATGCTAGCTGCTATTCGAGACCGATGCAGTTATTTTCTTTTCCCTTCAGGAGAAGATAAGGAAGAGTTACTGGGAATGGATGTACAGAAAACCCAAAATCGGTTCAGCGCTGCGCGCTGAGAGCACGCACGTGTTCAAAATTTTCCACGATTGTGTCCGGGGTCTACCTGAATATGCCCACCAAATTTGAAGCAGATCCATCGAGAACTTTGGCCGTGAATCGTGAACACACAGACAGACAGACACACACACAGACACACAAGCCGTATATAGATATAGATGTCTGTTAACGCTTTTGTGATGCAGTATTAATGCCACATACTGTGTACATGTATCGTACACCCACGGAGTGGACGGCCTTTGTAGGCCTTTCTGGACGTGGCCGGAAATGTAAAAACTGTGCTAATAGTTCCAGTTGTATTGACAGAGTTACGAGCCAATACATGTACAGGGAAACTGTCCGTCTGCCTTCTTTGTTCTTTTCATTGCACTGATGTGGCCTGCGGTCCCCTTCTGCTGTTGACAGTTGTCTTTTTATTATTTTTTATTTTTTGACTTAACGTGGTTTATTCACTCAGCGACTGTGGGTACAATAAAAATGTGTGTAGCTGTGCTTGTAATTGGAAAAATGCTGTCTTCATGTTGTTGTCAATTGATCCAACACACTGACATAAACTTCAAATTAACTGGGAGAAGTCGACTACGAGAAGCATACTTAGATAAGCTGGACGCACGGAGCTTTAAATCAATACTGAGTTTTCGGTAAAAAATATTTCGCGAAATCTTCACGAAGTCGACTTTGAGGTCAATGAAGGACCGGCCATAGGCTTATACGTCTGTTTTGCCAAGAGCAGCGCGTTTGTGTGTATGTGTGTTTGAATGAAGCATTACAAGTACATGTATTTACGCTCAGCTCTTACTCATTATGCCACATTCTTCGGAATTTATGATTTCTTTGCAATATTTGTAATTTATACAAGATCCCTTCAGACTGGCACTTTGCTTAAAGAAGATCCTGCAATCTACTTCCAGTTTGTAACCCAGACATACCACACGTGCTAAATTCAGTGTGTAAAGACCTGTCGTGTGTGTGTGTGTGTGTGTGTGTGTGTGTGTGTGTGTTTTCTCTCAGTCTCTCTTTCTGTCTCTGTCTCCCCCCTCTATATCCGTCTCCCTTTCCCTCTCTCTCTCTCTCTCTTTCTCTCTCTCTCTCCCTCTCTCTTTCTCTCTCTCTCTCCCTCTCTCTCTCTCTCTCGCTCTCTCTCTCTCTCTTTCGCTGTCTCTCTCTCTCTCTCTCCCTCTCCCTCTCCCTCTCTCTCTCTCTTTCGCTCTCTCTCTCTCCCTCTCCCTCTCTCTCTCTCTCTCTCTCTCTCTTCCCCAGTGCCCTATTGTTTGCGTAATCTTCTGAGAAAAGTTTCGAGAATATTTACTTGAACGAAACCGCACACGTGCTGGAATTCTACGACAGACTGAGAAACAAGAACTCGATAACCCTCGAGGGGCAAAGACAAAGTAGCAGTTGCCGGAGAGAAACAGATGCGCGAATATTGTATGTCTGATAGACATCCGGGTCCTTGGACGACTTCTTGTTCAATATTGTTTTGGTATTTGCACTAATATCCACCCCACCCCCCCACCCCCCCCCCCCACACTCCCAACTCGACCTTTCTCCCTCTTGTAATCCCCCACCACACTCCCCCATAGTATTCCCCCCTCTGTCGCAAGACGCTTCTACTTCTTCTTTTGTATCACGCGTTTTTCAGACCATTTCTGTTTGATGTGTTTACTTGAAGTATATTTTGTGACCCTCCACCACGAAATGAGTCGCATGTCACCTTTGCGTGATTTTCCTATTTTTACATTTTCCTAAAGAGGTTTTTATGCTCTATCCAGTGGTGAAAACCGTTTTAGAAAAGAGCGAAAACTGTTTGAGTTATAAGCCTGTGACTAAGGTGACCCTCACACTGTTACCAGACACTCCCCGGACTTATATTAAGCCTAGCGCAGAACCGCGCGAGGTGACATGCGACTCATTTCGTGGTGGAGGGTCACATTTTGTAAAGATATTTGTTGTGGAGAAGATGCTCACAGGTTGATCTGGTAACTGTTGATGCATATAGACACTCATCTATTTTTGTTTTAATCATTCGCGTATCTTATCGTCGACTTCGAGATGAACACTGTCCAACTTTGAACCCATGTTGGCCCCATTTAGGGGTCCTACCAACGAATTTTTAAAAAGTCCTTTTCAAATTGAAGCGACATTGAGTTCAGTGGTCACTCGCTCTTTTTCTTCTTCTTCTCCTTTTTTTTATTTTTTTTATTTTTTATTTTTTAGATCATATCGCCGCCCCCCCCCCCCCACTCACACACACACCCCACAATGCATTTTCTATTACAACATGGCGAACAAGTGATATAGCATCATCACTTAACTTCTATATATATATACGACTTGTGTCTGTGTGTCTGTGTATTTGTGTATTTGTGTATTCGCCATGCACGGCCAAAGTTCTCGATGGATCTGCTTCAAATTTGGTGGGCTTATTCAGAGAGACCCCGGACACAACCTCATCGATGAGATATTTCAACACGTGCTTTCAGCGCGCAGCGCTGAACCGATTTTGGTTCCACCTCAGCTATTTTGGTTCCACCTCAGCTACCCGGGCCCCCATACCGACACACCAAAGCCAAAGTTCTCGGTGGATCTTTTTCAAATTTGGACACCGTATTCAGCTACACCCCGGACACAATATCATCGATGAGATATTTCAACACGTGCTCTCAGCGCGCAGCGCTGAATCGATTTTGGTTTTTGTGTTCATTTCACCATTATAAGTAACTCTTCCTTATCTTCTCATATTCTCCACGTTTTCAGCGTTTACCTCCCTTCCTTCGTATGGTGCACTATAGTGTGAGTGGAGCGTCTTCGGATATTCCCGGCGTTCTGTTACTGTTACTATTTTTAGAAGGTCAACGCAGTGTCCAGAACGTAAATTGGACCCGTAAATTATCCTCACTGTAAAAGTGCAAAGGTCGAATCAATTTATAGCCACGCGAAAAATACACTGTCATCTATCTCTCTATAGATACGGCTTCTCTGTGTTTTTGTGAGTGTGTGTGTGTGTGTGTGTGTGTGTGTCTCTATGTGAGCAACACCTGTGCATTGTTCAGTTCTGTTTGTGATGTGGTCTGGCGGCTTTTGTGTAAATTTATGTACTGGCCTTCCTTTGAGAAGCCATAACTTGCTCAGTCCTGTTTGAGTGGAGTTCGCCTCCAAAGGTGATTAACACGGTTACATTCGTCGACAAGGATGGGACTCGATATGGTCAGGAATGGCATTATGGCCACTGAATCATTTTCGTGCTGTTCCCATTCCACGAATCTGGGAGGGACCTAAGCTTGGCGGGTCCATTGTTCGGATCCGGCGAAGCCGGCGTACGGCTCTAAGTACTTCTTCCCGGCGAAGCCGGCTACCCGGCGAAGCGGGTATTCATTCTAATTCATAATATGTCATCATGATAGGACGTTCTAGTCAGTGGTGCTTTAAAGAAGCGCGCATATTTATTGCACTCATCATCAATGATGGCAATTCCCGTATACCTTTATCAGTCCTATTCTCTTCTCCTGATAATCCCGTGGATGGCCTCATCACTTTTTCATTGGTCTGCGCATTTACTCCGCTTGTTCGTTGGAGTGGACATGAATGGCCTAAACGTGATTTGCTGGCAGTTGCCCGTCTCCCGCATTAAGGATGAACCTCTGATTGTCTGATAACGACGGTTAAGTGGATGGACCGACTGACCGGAAATGGCTGGGAGGGGCGAAGTTGGGTTCAATTCGTAGGTGCGGTACTACCGGAGGGAATAGGTACTGTGGAGGTCAAAGGGGTATGGATGGGGACGGTGGTGGAGTGTGAATGGTCATCGATTTGTTAAGAATAAGAGTATGTAGTGTGGTCACGGTAATGGCTGGTAGTAAAGCGATGGTCGATTGGACACCAAATTGCACTCCCCCCCCCCCCCACCCCTAATTTCCCTCTCATCCGTGCTGTTAGTACTGTTACTGTCTGGCCTATTTTTCTTTGAGAGGCAGCAGTAATTATGTGGCGCTTTAGAAGTCTCGACTTTAGAAAATTCGCTTTGGTCTTCGTGATTTATAATCTTCTGATAGTGCTTAAGTGTTGGACTTTTTTAAGGGAGTTGGCTTGTAGCCGACTCTGGATTGAGGAAAAAGATGCAGAGGTCGAGGAAGGGGAGAGAAAGAAATACTAGAAAAGAAGGAAGGACAGGCGAACGGAACGGAAGAAAGAAAGAAGAAGAGTTTGATATCCCTGTCTCTATCTCTGTCTCTGTCTCTGTCTGTCTCTGTCTCTCTCTGTCTCTGTCTCCCCCTCTCTGTCTCTCTCTATCTGTCTCTCTCTGTCTCTCGCTCTCTCGCTCGCTCTCTCTTGTGTCTATCTCTATCTCTAGTTGTCTCTCTTTCTCTCTTTCTCTCTCTCTCTCCCCCCCTCTCTCTCTCTCTCTCTCTCTCTTTCTCCCTTCCTCTCTCTCCACCCTCTCTCTCTCTCTCTCTCTCCCTTCCTCTCTCTCTCTCTCTCTCTCTCTCTCTCTCTCTCTCTCTCTCTCTCTGCCTGTCCTTGAGTTCCCTCGTCAACAACATTGTTCAGAGTGTGAAAACTCCCCCCCCTCCCCCTGAAAGAAAACCCCAATAACACAAGACAACATTGCTCTAACTGTTTCCCCTCTGCTTATTTAACCTGGAGAACATTGCAGGTAGTGAGCTTTTTTTACACAATCATTGCGTGGGCCTGGGGGCCTGTCCAGAACGTTTGGACAAGAGGCCTCAATGGAGGATGACAGTAAACATGAACTTTGTGTCAAGTGAGCTACCGGGAACCCAAGGCAGTAGAGGCTCGCGAGTGCAAGGACGAACGCTTTTTCGTATACTATGGAAGCCTTTCTTGGAAACTTTACATTATCTTTTCTATGGAGGTGCAAGAAAGGCTGAGAGCATTTTGTTTCAGAGGCAGAGTTGGGATGAGTTGTTGACTAGTGATATCATTTTTAGCCATTTTCAAGATTTGCAGATGAGAACATCATTTTTCATTTATTTCATGTGTATTGCTGTCAAAGAGAAATAAACTACACACAACGAAAAGCAGTTTCTCTTGCGCATTTTGCTGCAACGGGACAACTAAACATGAACAGCGTGGATGTCGACCAAAGTTTGTGGATGTGTGTGTGTGTGTGTGTGTGTGTGTGTGTGTGTGTGTGTGTGTGTGTGTGTGTGTGTGTGTGTGTGTGTGTGTGTGTGTATGTGTGTGTGAAATCAACTTTTGTGGGTCAGTAATAATTTACACTTTCTAATCACGTTCAGCACATAGGAGGAAAAAGACTATGAGGAGGTTGAGGAAGGGGAGAGAAAGAAGTAATAGAACAGAAGGAAAGAAAGGCGAATTCAGCGAAAGAAAGAAACAAGAAGTACTCTCTCTCTGTGTCTCTGTCTCTGTCTCTCTGTGTGTATCTCTGTCTCTGTCTCTGTCTCTGTCTCTGTCTCTGTCTCTCTCTCTGTCTATCTCTCTCTCTGTCTCTCTGTCACGGTCTCTCAGTCTGTCTCTGTCTCTGTCTCTCTCTCTCTGTCTCTCTCTCTCAGTCTGTCTCTGTCTCTCTCTCTCTCTCTCTGTCTATCTCTCTCTCTCTCTTTCTCTCTGTCTCTCTCTCTGTCTCTGTCCATCTTCTTTTGTCTTTCTTGTGTGTCTTTCCCTTTTTCCTTCGAAACGATTCAGTCCACGTTCGTGACAAGCCTGAATTTGCCTCCCTTTGTCTCCCGTCCCCTCTTTTTCTGCTGGCGAAAAGCTGGGGACACCGAGGTGTCCAGTGTTTACTCGCAGACTGGCCAGAGAGGCGCAGGGTTTCATTCCACCCTCTGCTCCCCCCCCCGTTCCCTCGGGAGTCGCCATTATTAATCACGTGCTCCTCCTGCGCCAATCGTTTGGCACCGCAGAGGGATTTATTTGTGGGATGGTGTGGTTCAGTGGTAGTGGCATTTTGCACTGATGTGTGCTGTGTTGAGTTACGCTTTGTGCAAATAAAGTGCTTCTGTGTGTTTTCATGTACTAATATTGATTCTTTGCAGAATATGCTAATGCGTAACTGTATTCCTGATGGTTAGTTTAGGTTTGCTTGGATGTGCATATAGCGCAGGAAAACAGTGTCAGTAAATATTGGTTGTAGTATGAAAAACATAGTCGTGGCACTGCTTTCCTTTAGGTAAACCACACAAATCCTGTGAGAACCCCTCCACCCGTACACTTAACTACCTAAAAGAAACTCACACCCCGCCCCTCCCAAAACACACACACACAACAATAACAACAAAAACAAATAACAAGAAAAACAACAACATACAAACAAATAACAACCCAAACAAACAACAACAAAAACGCTTGAAAAAACAAGCCAACAAACAAAAACACCAACTAAGATTAAAAATGATTGAGTTAAAACAGAGAAAATAAAATTAAAAAAAGAGTTTTAAAAAAACCCACCTCTGAGACACCCACACAACGGACTGTACTCTTCCTTAGTGTGTTATATGAACTTATCCTACATACGTGAGAGAGACACTCGTGAGATAATAATCGTTCAAATCACACGTGTGTATATCATGTAAATTTGGTCATGTCAAGCAAGTCTGGCAGGGACCTGTTTTTCCACTGCTTATGATGCCAAAGTCACCGAGACAAACGTCATTATAGAAGAAAAAAATTGCGCTCACTAATTACCCTCGATGATTTTTTTAGAACTAACACGTCACGCCACACTTTCAGAGTGACGTTTCTTTGCTTTGACGCAATAGATTTCACGGGGATTTAGAAGAGATCGAGGTTCCAAAACAAGCGTCTTCAATTTAGCTGCCTCGACTGCAGGACATTTTCAGTGAAATACACGTAAGTACAGTATGTAGGATAAACAGAATACTACATGGCTTGCTGTCTCTTACCAGATTTACACTCGTTGCTTTTTCAAATAGTGAACAGCTCGCTTTCGCTCGCAGTTCAATATTAAAAAAACAAAAAAAACTCGTGTAAATCTGGTACGACACAGCAAGCCATGCATTGTTCTCTATAGACCATGGGCCGTCATTGTGAGCATTACAACTTCTCATCGTCACTTGCAAGGACACAGTAGCTCACAGTTAGCAGATTGTCTGCTGAGCTGAACCACGTTTTCTCGATACCGTGAACATGAAACGTGCAGATATGCATGCACGAATGGTGTAGTTTTGAATTTCCAGCATATTCTACAACTGGTATAATGAAAAAAACAAACTTTTTATTTATTTTTTATTTTGTTTTATAATTA
The DNA here is from genome assembly GCF_037325665.1 of Littorina saxatilis. Classification (NCBI taxonomy): domain Eukaryota; kingdom Metazoa; phylum Mollusca; class Gastropoda; order Littorinimorpha; family Littorinidae; genus Littorina; species Littorina saxatilis. The sequence goes on along the minus strand of NC_090254.1, from coordinate 38,059,907 downwards.
ATTTTTAAGGATCTCTTTTTTAATCCGGGATGGGATGGAGCTTCGGTTTTCTGAATAGAAATGTCGATTCTTGCACAGAGCAACGTCTCAAATCACATGCATGGGATTGCTATTTTTGCTCTTTGGAAAATGGAAATAATTGTGCACTCGGATGCAATATCTTTGGAAGACGGTAATTCAAAACAAAAAAACCAAAAAATTTAAACACGCGAAATAAGGTTTTTATATCGAGTTCAAAACGTCAGGCATTTCGAAGTGGACAAGCTTTGCGCTGTGTCCTCGAGACGCGGAAACAACTAAAGGTATAGTATTGTGTCCTCAAATGACATTTTCCTTTTACTGACACCACGAAGATAAGCTAAACGTGAAGTCCCCCCCCCCCCCCCCCCCCCGTCTGCTAATTATTTGTTTGTACACTGAACGATATGGTAAGAATGCATGTAACATTTACTGTTTACTTGTAGTTATTGATAAGGCACACACAAAAAAGTTGTATGTTTCTGGTAACATGGCTACAAAAAAATAGGGTAGATAGGTAGGGATTTTTTGTTTTTGTTTTTTTGTGGTCAGGGTAGAAAATAACTATACAGTGACGCAAAGAGACTGGACTTACTAATACAAAGAAAAAGACAACACATTACAAAACAAATGAGACAAAAGGGATGCGTGGTTATCCCCCTTGTGTCGTCTGCCGTCTGTTACTTTCGTTTTGACGTTTTTTCCCCATTATTTTTACAAATGCAATAACAAAGTCTAGGGTCGGCGGGAAAAAACTAGGTAGGGTCGGGTGACCAGAAACATACAACATTTTTTTGTGTGCCTAAGTGGGCGTAAGTAAACCTGTATGTTTGTATTAGAGAGAGAGAGAGAGAGAGAGAGAGAGAGAGAGAGAGAGAGAGAGAGAGAGAGAGAGAGAGAGAGAGAGAGAGAGAGAGAGAGAGAGGGAGATAGAGAGCTGGAGAGAGAGAGAGAGAGAGGGGGAGAGAGGGAGAGAGAGAGAGAGACTTTTGTTCTGCTCTCAAAGTACCACCCCATTAATACCACAGACATGCTGCTAGCAGTACTTACCCAGATTGAAAGGCAGAGAACAGAAATGCTGAACCATGTTACAGGCCAGAGACGCCATTATTGGCTTTTTCCTGCTCAGACGGAAGTGAGTGGCGTTTTATCAATCATATTGACGTATCACGTGACAGGGTCACGTGTTTCATTAACATTTCCAGAGAATCGTCGTCCCTTGGCCTTATTTTTACATTTAGTCAAGTTTTGACTAAATGTTTTAACATAGAGGGGGAATCGAGACGAGGGTCGTGGTGTGTGTGTGTGTGTGTGTGTGTGTGTGTGTGTGTGTGTGTGTGTGTGTGTGTGTGTGTGTGTGTGTGTGTGTGTGTGTGTGTGTGTAGAGCGATTCAGAGTAAACTACTGGACCGATCTTTATGAAATTTGACATGAGAGTTCCTGGGTATAATATCCCCAGACGTTTTTTTCATTTTTCGATAAATGTCTTTGATGACGTCATGTCCGGCCTTTTGTAAAAGTTGAGGCGGCACTGTCACACCCTCATATTGTAATCAAATTGATTGAAATTTTTCTAAAGCAATCTTCGACGAAGGCCGGACTTCGGTATTGCATTTCAGCTTGGTGGCTAAAAAATTAATTAATGACTTTGGTCATTAAAAATCTGACAATTGTAATTAAAATTATTTTTTATAAAACGATCCAAAACTACGTTTATCTTATTCTTCATCATTTTCTGATTCAAAAAACATATAAACATGTTATATTCGGATTAAAAACAACCTCTGAAAATTAAAAATATAAAAATTATGATTAAAATTAAATGTCCGAAATCGATTTAAAAACAATTTCATCTTATTCCTTGTCCGTTACTGATTCCAAAAACATATAGATATGATATGTTTGGATTAGAAACACGTTCAGAAAGTTAAAAAGAATAGAGATATAGAAAAGCGTGCTATCGTCCTCAGCGGAACCGCTACCGCGCTTTTCTGGATTGTTAATTTCACTGCTTTTGCCAGGAGCGGTGGACAGACGATGCTACGAGTGTACGGTCTTGCGAAAAAAATGCAATACGTTCAGTTTCATTCTGTGAGTTCGACTGAGCTTGACTAAATGTTGTATTTTCGCCTTACGCGACTTGTTTTGCTTTCCGTACGCCTGCGTAAACAGGCACCGTGGCTGGACGAGTGCAAAGAAGTCTTGAAGTGTTTGTCTAGAGTGACGAGGCCGGACGTTTTGCATATCATGTAGTACAGTATTGCCGTAGACAGTCATACGAACGAAGAGCAGCACAGTGGGTGCTTATACATGTACTAGAATGAATACCCGCTTCGCCGGGTAGCCGGCTTCGCCGGGAAGAAGTACTTAGAGCCGTACGCCGGCTTCGCCGGGTCCGAACAATGGACCCGCCAAGCTTAGGTCCCTCCCAGATTCGTGGAATGGGAACAGCACGAAAATGATTTAGTGGCCATAATGCCATTCCTGACCATATCGAGTCCCATCCTTGTCGACGAATGTAACCGTGTTAATCACCTTTGGAGGCGAACTCCACTCAAACAGGACTGAGCAAGTTATGGCTTCTCAAAGGAAGGCCAGTACATAAAATTACGTTAAAATTAATATTAAAAGTCCTACGGTTTTGAGCCAGAAAATTACACAAAAGCCGCCAGACCACATCACAAACAGAACTGAACAATGCACAGGTGTTGCTTACATAAGAGACACACACACTCACACACACACACACACAAAAACACAGAGAAGCCGTATCTATAGAGAGATAGATGACAGTGTATTTTTCGCGTGGCTATAAATTGATTCGACCTTTGCACTTTTACAGTGAGGATAATTTACGGGTCCAATTTACGTTCTGTACACTGCGTTGACCTTCTAAAAATAGTACCAGTAACAGAACGCCGGGAATATCCGAAGACGCTCAGCGCAGTGGACAGCGCAGTGTAGTTTACAACTGAACGGGAAAGCCATACGAAGGAAGGGAGATAAACGCCAAACACTGGAGAAGATAAGGAAGAGTTACTTATAATGGTGAAATGAACACAAAAACGAAAATGAGTTCAGCGCTGCGCGCTGAGAGCACGTGTTGAAATATCTCATCGATGATATTGTGTCCGGGGTGTAGCTGAATACGGTGTCCAAATTTGAAAAAGATCCACCGAGAACTTTGGCGTTGTGATGTGGTGTAGCGGCTATGGTGTGTCGGTATGGGGGCCCGGGTAGCTGAGGTGGAACCAAAATAGCTGAGGTGGAACCAAAATCGGTTCCGCGCTGCGCGCTGAGAGCACGTGTTGAAATATCGACCAGGTTGTGTCGTGTCCCGGGTCTACCTGAATATGCCCACCAAATTTGAAGCAGATCCATCGAGAACTTTGGCCGTGCATCGCGCACAGACAGATACACAGACAGATACACAGACAGATACACAGACACTAGTCGTATATATATATAGATGGTAACGGGGATTGAGAAAACGGGTTGGTTGTGTGCTAGGGAAGAGAGAGAGAGCAAGAGAGAGAGAGAGCAAGCGAGAGAGAGAGAAAGAAAGAAAGAAAGAAAGAAAGAGAGAGAGAGAGAGAGAGAGAGAGAGAGAGAGAGAGAGAGAGAGAGAGAGAGAGAGAGAGAGAGAGAGAGAGAGAGAGAGAATGACAATTCTTTATTTTACGAGGGTAACAGAATAAGCATTGGTATACTTTTTTGCATCTGGCGAGAGAGAGACAGAGAGAGACAGAGAGAGAGACAGAGAGAGAGACAGAGACAGACAGAGACAGAGACAGAGACAGAGAGAATATCTACCTTTATGAAGATCACTGTAACGGGCACGCACATGTTATCTAATATCCAAGACAAAAGCTTATATTCCACATTCAGCGTATTGATTTTTTTTTAACAATGACGTGCATGTCACACTGATCTATACTCCACCGAGGTTCAATAATAAACACTGAAGCATATATCTTTTTTCCTTCGTGTTAAACAGCTGTAATTCATGATCAGGTATGGCGAGGGTAAGCTGACACCCTCCGCCTGCCGTAGTTAATACAGCAGGAGAGCAATCAATGGAGTCTCACATTTGTCACCACCTGCCTTCCATAACTGATACAGAAAACAGGACTTAAATGTGATAGAACTTGCTGTAAATATTGTTTGTCAAATCATTTCTTGGACGTATGTTTTAAAATACATACAGTTTACTGAGTCCGTCAGTGTGTGTAATTTGGTCCTTTTGGAGGTATTATTTTTTTCTTGGTTTGTCCTACATCTGAGGTCTTTCGATGTGGTGCCAGGGGTATTTCTGGTTTAATTGGCTTCGTGCCTTTGGCGTGTCATCCAGCACCTGAGATCTTTTAAGGTATTGGTCATGAGGATATGACTGGATTAGCGCCTTCTTGTCTACACGTGTAACGTATTTTGTGTAAGCCGAATGTTAATTGGGCATAGTCGACTTCAATAAGTCTACTTTACGAAGCTCTCAGCACGAAGCTTTGGCACTGAATTTACGGTAAAACAAGTCTTCGGGAAGTCGACTTCGGACTCAATTAAGGAAGGCCTTAACGTTAACGGCACTCGCCTATTGTTCTGGTTCAATGTGATTTCATTGATGTATCGACGTCTAGCATCTGGAGCCTTTCGGCTAATTTTATTTCTGCTCGCAAACACTGTCGTATTAACACATTCACAGATAGCACATTTTTGTCCAAGAGGAACTTGATCCCACTTCATGTCTTTGTTAATTACGGCAATGAGTATCACCGACTTGCTCATCCTTGATTACCTATCTCGGAAATAGTCAGGAAATGGAGAAGCGGCGGCGAGATGCCTTTTGTTTGACCGAGGTATTACCCACAGCAGGTGTGATCTTATGCTCAAGGAATACCAACCTTGACAAAGGGCGTGGTTAGTATGACGAGAAATATATTGGAAACGAGTGGATCTGATGAATTCGGAGCATGGAGTGGTGTGCACGATAAAGTGCCCAACTGGATGGGAACCAAGCATTGTGTCGGATTGATTGAAATTGAGATATATTGTGATCTCAACAAATTTCTACCCCCCCCATCTCGGCTAGTTCCTACCAAGTTGGTTGGGACCTACG
>NC_090254.1:38039776-38049776 GCF_037325665.1 Littorina saxatilis | reverse complement strand
ATGCTAACTTTCCTAGAAAAAAGTGAAAGGAAAGGACTACGATTTGGGATTTATCAAATTATCACAGACTCCACAACACTTACCTATACCCCATCGTTCGTGTCACAGGCCGGTAGAAAGAAAAGAGCGCCGCGGAAAATTCTTGTGGTTGAAATCTCATTAGTGTGATGGGAGGGTAAAACGAAGGGGGGAAAGGTCGGTGGCTTTTATTGAGATGGCGGGGCATTACTTGGAGTGGTTCCTCCGCAAACTTTAAGGCTATCGAGGGAAATACAGTCGTTTATCTTTCTCTGACAAATCACTGCGAGAGACCAGCGGTTTCTCTTCCAAGCCATTAGCGCAAGGTTACAACAGGGGGCGGGAAATTCGGTTGTGGAGTCTTTATCAAAAATGACGGATGAGGTGAAATGGTGTTTGTTTTTGGTCTAGAACTGCTCGTGTATTTTTCTCCGGTTACGGAGAGCAACTTTTTTTCTTTTTATATTTAGTCAAGTTTTGACTAAATATTTTAACATCGAGGGGGAATCGAAACGAGGGTCGTGGTGTATGTGCGTGTGTCTGTGTGTGTGTGTGTGTGTGTGTGTGTGTGTGTGTGTGTGTGTGTAGAGCGATTCAGACTAAACTACTGGACCGATCTTTATGAAATTTGACATGAGAGTTCCTGGGTATGAAATCCCCGTACGTTTTTTTCATTTTTTTGATAAATGTCTTTGATGACGTCATATCCGGCTTTTCGTGAAAGTTGAGGCGGCACTGTCACGCCCTCATTTTTCAACCAAATTGGTTCAAATTTTGGTCAAGTAATCTTCGACGAAGCCCGGACTTCGGTATTGCATTTCAGCTTGGTGGGTTAAAAATTAATTAATGACTTTGGTCATTAAAAATCTGAAAATTGTAAAAACAAAAAAAAAATTTATAAAACGATCCAAATTTACGTTTATCTTATTCTCCATCATTTGCTGATTCCAAAAACATATAAATATGTTATATTCGGATTAAAAACAAGCTCTGAAAATTAAATATATAAAAATTATTATCAAAATTAAATTGTCCAAATCAATTTAAAAACACTTTCATCTTATTCCTTGTCGGTTCCTGATTCCAAAAACATATAGATATGATATGTTTGGATTAAAAACACGCTCAGAAAGTTAAAACAAAGAGAGGTACAGAAAAGCGTGCTATCCTTCTTAGCGCAACTACTACCCCGCTCTTCTTGTCAATTTCACTGCCTTTGCCATGAGCGGTGGACTGACGATGCTACGAGTATACGGTCTTGCTGAAAAATGGCATTGCGTTCAGTTTCATTCTGTGAGTTCGACAGCTACTTGACTAAATATTGTATTTTCGCCTTACGCGACTTGTTTATATTTAGTCAAGTTTTGACTAAATATTTTAACATCGAGGGGGAATCGAAACGAGGGTCGTGGTGTATGTGCGTGTGTGCGTGTGTGCGTGTGTGCGTGTGTGTGTGTGTGTGTGTGTGTGTGTGTGTGTAGAGCGATTCAGACTAAACTACTGGACCGATCTTTATGAAATTTGACATGAGAGTTCCTGGGTATGAAATCCCCGAACGTTTTTTTCATTTTTTTGATAAATGTCTTTGATGACGTCATATCCGGCTTTTCGTGAAAGTTGAGGCGGCACTGTCACGCCCTCATTTTTCAACCAAATTGGTTCAAATTTTGGTCAAGTAATCTTCGACGAAGCCCGGACTTCGGTATTGCATTTCAGCTTGGTGGCTTAAAAATTAATTAATGACTTTGGTCATTAAAAATCTGAAAATTGTAAAAAAAAATAAAAAGTTATAAAACGATCCAAATTTACGTTTATCTTATTCTCCATCATTTGCTGATTCCAAAAACATATAAATATGTTATATTCGGATTAAAAACAAGCTCTGAAAATTAAATATATAAAAATTATTATCAAACTTTTTTTTTCGAAATCAATTTAAAAACACTTTCATCTTATTCCTTGTCGGTTCCTGATTCCAAAAACATATAGATATGATATGTTTGGATTAAAAACACGCTCAGAAAGTTAAAACAAAGAGAGGAGGTACAGAAAAGCGTGCTATCCTTCTTAGCGCAACTACTACCCCGCTCTTCTTGTCAATTTCACTGCCTTTGCCATGAGCGGTGGACTGACGATGCTACGAGTATACGGTCTTGCTGAAAAATGGCATTGCGTTCAGTTTCATTCTGTGAGTTCGACAGCTACTTGACTAAATTGTTGTTGTATTTTCGCCTTACGCGACTTGTTTGTAGTTGTTGGAGGGGATCATTTTTGCGAATAAAGGGACTGTTAATGTGTCTGCATTTTTGTTGTTTCACCTCTTAGTCATAATTTTGTTCTTGTCGACTGCCTTTATTTTTTTTTGACAGCTAGTACAGTGAGAATGATTATGTTGTTGGTCGAATTTATTATTGATTATTGAGAATTGTGTTTCACTGAGGTTAATTGACTTATTAAATGTGTTGCTTTTGAGCCAGCCGTGAAAATCAGAGTATTATCATTATCATTGTTATACCAACGAAAATTATACTCAGTATGGTGAAAATGTGGAGTTAAAAACCATGAGGTAAACGCAAAAATGTCCTTTACTGTCAAACATCCAGAACAAGAACAAGAACAAGAATTGATTGCGCCATATTGCATAACATCCATTGGTATTTGTCCTGGTGTGGAAACACTCATACATATCCATACACTCCCTGCATATATATACGAAAAAATGTATGAAAAGGCTAACAGCAACAACAACAACAACAACAACAACAACAACAACAACAACAACAACAACAATATCAAGTCAAAGTCATCACCTAAAATGAATTTATCATCGTATTTTCAAAATAGTGTTGTATATAAATGTATAAATTAATGTATAGGCCTATATATATGAGAAAATAGCGTAATTAAAATGCATATGTTTTGAATATGAATATATCCATCTCACTTGCGTACTAAAATACCGGAAATAAAATCGACAACATGTGATAAATACCGGTTTGGTTTGACTAGTTGGCGTAGCAAAGTAGCCGGTTTTTGTAAGATCCAGGATTCGTACTTGTGCGAAAATACCGCTTTCAAAAATGGTTTTATCGATTACTGCTGCAAGTCAGTAATCGCAATTTTTGTCACGCGGCTGGGCTTAGAGTCAATTTGGAGTCGGCATAAAATTATCCGACTCTCACATAAAAAATATCCCACTCGTTAACTTGGAATTCTGATTGATCACCCTGACTCACCAATTGATGCCATGCAAGTCCTTGCAGACTTCATGATTTAGTTTTGACCTTGTGGAATAATCGGATTATCATAAGTACCCCCATTAGCTCCAAGTCCATTTGATTTAGGTTCCTGGTGTAACTAAGTGTCTGAGTTTTAGTTTTTTGTGTCGACTGAGTGGGGTTGGAGAAACGAAGAGAGAATTGGTTCAGTAATTATACCTCTGCGCAAATCTTTATTAATTTTGCTAGTCATTTTCTAATCCGGTATTGTACAGTCAAACCTGTCCCGGCGACCACCTCTCAATAACAAGCACTTGCTCACAACGACCAGTTTAAAGGATCCCGAACGAATATTTTTTTCCACTTCATAATATAATTCATCTTTCCACAGTGACCACCTATATCTTACGACTCCTTTTGGTCGGTCCACTGAGTTTTCGCTATTGACAGGTTCCCCTGTATTTTGATGCGAGAGCTAATCCTGCACTAGACTGTGTCTGTCACACAGTGTTAGGTGTTTGGACTGAACACGTTTTGGTCAGTTGTAATGATTCAGGAACAAGGAAGAGCGAAGGGCGTGGTTGTCAACACACATTATGGCGCAGCATCTTGTCAGGGAGTAGGGAGAGCGAGAGAACTGAGAACTTTTAGAACTCTATTACAGAAGGATAAAGGTTTTAGGCTTCGCCTAATCTTCCAACCTGTCCTTTCAACAGAGAGAGAGAGAGAGAGAGAGAGAGAGAGAGAGAGAGAGAGAGAGAGAGAGAGAGAGAGAGAGAGAGAGAGAGAGAGAGAGAGAGAGAGAGGGTACAGAGGGAGGGAGGGTAGGGAGAGAGAGAGAGGGAGAGAGAGGGAGGGGAGGAAGAGAGAGAGAGAGAGGGAGGGGAGGAAGAGAGAGAGAGAGAGAGAGAGAGAGAGAGAGAGAGAGAGAGCGAGAGGGAGTGACCGAGAGAGTGACCGAGAGAGTGTATAATAGAGAGAGCGAGATTGAGGTAGAGATTGAGAAAGGAAGCCAGCATCCTTTGAGACCTCCATCATCTCTGTTTCTGCTGAGGAGAACTTTAACAAAAAATCTTCAGCGCGAAGTGATTAAACAAGAAATATGCAAAAAGACGAGATATTTCAAGTCTGAAAGCACGCACAGAGACTCTAAACATCGAACTTTGACGACTGTGGTGTCCGACATGTACACGCACATTCTAATTCTTTTTCTGTTCTTTTACATTTATTGATTTCTTCAGTGTATGATTTAATTCTTTTCCTGGTTTTCTCCTTTTTGAATGCTTATCAATCTTTTTTCATCATCGGCGTGTCATTTTATTAACCAGAAAAATTGTGCTCACATTTTGCTATTTTAGCTCACACGCACGAGGAAAAGAGACACTCTAAAAAATATATATATCGCCTAAGGGAGAAAAGGATACAAAAAAAAGTCCTGTACATGTTTCAGTCCTGCAGATTTAAAAAAAAAATTATAACGGGTATCCAGAGGCACTGAGGAATTTCCTGATCCAATTGGAGAAGTAAGAGTAAGGGAAACAAGTCGCGTAAGGCGAAAATACAATATTTAGTCAAGTAGCTGTCGAACTCACAGAATGAAACTGAACGCAGCAAGACCGTATACTCGTAGCATCGTCACTCCACCGCCCGTGGCAAAGGCAGTGCCCGTGGAATTGACAAGAAGAGCGGGGTATTCGTTGCGCTAAGAAGGATAGCACGCTTTTCTGTACCTCTCTTCGTTTTAACTTTCTGAGCGTGTTTTTAATCCAAACATATCATATCTATATATTTTTGGAATCAGGAACCGACAAGGAATACGATGAAAGTGTTTTTAAATTGATTTCGAAAAAAAAAATTTGATAATAATTTTTATATATTTAATTTTCAGAGCTTGTTTTTAATCCAAATATAACATATTGATATGTTTTTGGAATCAGCAAATGATGGAGAATAAGATAAACGTAAATTTGGATCGTTTTATAAATTTTTAATTTTTTTTACAATTTTCAGATTTTTAATGACCAAAGTCATTAATTAATTTTTAAGCCACCAAGCTGAAATGCAATACCGAACCCCGGGCTTCGTCGAAGAGTACTTGACCAAAATTTCAACCAATTTGGTTGAAAAATGAGGGCGTGACAGTGCCGCCTCAACTTTCACGAAAAGCCGGATATGACGTCATCAAAGACATTTATCAAAAAAATGAAAAAAACGTTCGGGGATTTCATACCCAGGAACTCTCATGTCAAATTTCATAAAGATCGGTCCAGTAGTTTAGTCTGAATCGCTCTACACACACACACACACAGACACACACACAGACACACACACGCACACACGCACATACACCACGACCCTCGTTTCGATTCCCCCTCGATGTTAAAATATTTAGTCAAAACTTGACTAAATATAAAAATGAGGGTATTGGAGGGTCGTCGAGGATGGCGGTGGTGGAGGTGGTGGTAGTGTGAGCAGTACTGTTAGAGTGACAATAATTATGTAACCGTTGTCGCTTCAAGGCGTTTGTGATGGTGTTGTTACTGTTATCGGCTCAAGCAGCTCAGTATCCTTGGCAATTGTGATTCAGTCCTTGAGAACATTCCAGTGCTTGCGTCAGTCAAGGCAATTACAGTCTTGTCACCCCCCCCCCCCCCCCCCTCGGCAGGACTTCTCTGGTACCACTGGAATTGGTCGCTGAAGGGTATTGGCACGTGCAGTGATTGGCTTTAGGAGTTACTCTACTCTGATTTGATTTTGAAGTAACTGTCGGTTTCCAGGACTTGTGCGTTGGCCGAAAAATTGGCTTAACAGATTTGCGCGGACAGGCGAAAGCAACGAACTTCAAATAATTGAAAGTGTGACTGTAAGCTGATGTACGTGTGTACATAGCGCTTGCGCTGTCATTGGGATTGTGTATGTGCACATACCTTGCTCTGTATGTCTAGAGTATTTCTTCTCTGGCTGTCTGTCTATCTGTCTGTCTGTCTGTCTGTCTGTCTGGCTGGCTGGCTGGGTGGCTGTCGGTCTGTCTGTGCCTTGCTCTGTATGTCTAGCATCTTTCTTCTATTTCTATCTGTCTGTCTCTCTATCTGTTTGTCTGTGTGTCTGTTTGTCTGACTTTCTGTCTGTTTGTCTTGTCTGTCTTGCACACTGCCACACACACATACAAAGCTAACTCAATATTCCACTCCACCCTACCCCTTTTGCACCCCCCCCCCCCCTCTTCGCCACGCACTCGTTGTCTTTAGCCTTCGTTCCACTGTTTTCTGTTTTCAGTATTTTCTTCTCTCCAATTTGTGGTCTCTTTTCTTCTCTCTTCACTACCTTCCCCCCCTACACCAGCACGGTTGGCCTAGTGGTAAGGCGTCCGCCTCGTGATCGGGAGGTCGTGGGTTCGAACCCCGGCCGGGTCATACCTAAGACTTTAAAATTGGCAATCTAGTGGCTGCTCCGCCTGGCGTCTGGCATTATGGGGTTAGTGCGAGGACTGGTTGGTCCGGTGTCAGAATAATGTGACTGGCTGAGACATGAAGCCTGTGCTGCGACTTCTGTCTTGTGTGTGGCGCACGTTATATGTCAAAAGCCGCACCGCCTGATATGGCCCTTCGTGGTCGGCTGGGCGTTAAGCAAACAAACAAACAAACTCCTCCTTCCCACGCACGCGAACACTTTCTAGCAGCCCTCTGCGACTTGTCTCAACCTTTCTTTTAAATTCGTTTTTAAGCGTATTTTACTATAAAAAAAAACCATTGCTATGGAAGCCACCTCTTCTGTTTCAGGCAACCAAACCTTTTTTTCTTTTTTTTTTAATACGGAGAGCATCCGTTCCTGACTCGTCTTCGAAGAAACACACAAGTTCGATATTCCTCACCATTAAAATGTAAATATATTCATGGGAGTTCATTGCGAAGCAGAAGAATGACTGTCAGCCTGTTTCTTATTAGATTGGTTCTTTGGGAAACAGACGGTGGTTGTTTCTTTCGAGGTCATCGTGAGAAAGGCTGGGTATACTCTATACAGCGAATGTTGAATTCTACTTGCGGATTACACCCCTCGGATGAAATGGTTGTGTGCGACAAGCTGTTGTTTTCAACTTGTACTTCACTCAGACATGAGATTTCCCTGTGCATTTCTAGAACTTAATAGTTTTGTGTGGTTTTGATAGTAACAAAACAGCACACAAACGTAAGTAATATCAGTGTTTAAAAATCAGAATTCCATGTCTGGAAAACACGGATCCATGCAGGTTCACTTGACTGAGCACAGAAGCTATCTTTAATCGCGTAAGAAGGCATACCATTATAGTCAGCAAAGTTGAGTGTAATTGGATGTATGTAAACAGTCGCAGGGAAGACGGACGCAGTGGCCTAGTGGATAAGACATCGGCCTCTTAATCGGACAGTCGTGGGTTCAAATCTCGGCCGTGGCCGCCTGGCGGTTTCAGGGTGGAGATTTTTTCAAACTCCCAGGGCAACTTATGTTTGTACACGCAAGCATAAGACCCTGAAATCCATATTAGAGTTCGGTTGGTTATATGAACACGAAAATACCCAGCATTCTTCCCCCGAAAGCGGCGTATGGCTGCCTGAATGGCGGGGTAAAAACGGCCATACACGTAAAAACGCATTCGTGCAAAAACCTGAGTGAACGTGGGAATTTCAGCCCATGAACGGAGAAGAAGAAGAAGAAGGTCACCCGGAAGATTGGCTGTTTTGTGTTTCTGGGCCCAAAGAAGGTGTGGGTCGGTTTGGGCTGCGTTGCAGGAAGTCTGTATTCCGGTCACGAGGGCAGGTTTGATTGAAGTAATTCAAACTGTTGTCTTGTTCTTAGATCGTACGCCTCTTCGTCCTTCGGTCCACCCTGATGATGTTACACTGTCTTGCGTGCATCCAATTTTGCAAGGATTTCTTTACCCCGTTTTTGCAGCCTCCAACTCCATTATTCGCTGATTTTAGTGTTCTTGAGGAAAAAGGCGCGTTGAATGTAAATGAGTTAGTGTGTACATCGAAAGACCATCAAAAAAGGACGGAAGACAAACAGAAAGAAAGAAACTAGAAGGAAATATTAATAAAAAAAAAGGGAACGATCGAAAGGTAGAATGAAAAAAAGGCAAGGAAAAAGAAAAGAAACAGGCAAAACTAAAATAATCTGAACTGACCAAAACTAACCTAAACTGAACTAAACTAAACTAAACTAAAAGAAATTAAACGTAAATAAGCTTAAACTTAAAGTTACACTTAAACTTTAACCAGAGCAGACCAACTTAAACTTAAACGTAAACCAGAGCAGACCAACTTAAACTTAAACGTAAACCAGAGCAGACCAACTTAAACTTAAACGTAAACCAGAGCAGACCAACTTAAACGTAAACCAGAGCAGACCAACTTAAAATTAAACCAGAGCAGGCCAACTTAAACTTAAACCAGAGCATACCAACTTAAACTTAAACGTAAACCAGAGCAGACCAACTTAAACGTAAACCAGAGAAGACCAACTTAAAATTAAACCAGAGCAGACCAACTTAAACTTAAACCAGAGCAGACCAACTTAAACTTAAACGTAAACCAGAGCAGACCAACTTAAACTTAAACGTAAACCAGAGCAGACCAACTTAAACTTAAACGTAAACCAGAGCAGACCAACTTAAACGTAAACCAGAGCAGACCAACGTAAACGTAAACCAGAGCAGACCAACTTAAAATTAAACCAGAGCAGATCAACTTCAACTTAAACGTAAACCAGAGCAGACCAACGTAAACGTAAACCAGAGCAGACCATCTTAAAATTAAACCAGAGCAGGCCAACTTAAACTTAAACCAGAGCAGATCAACTTCAACTTAAACGTAAACCAGAGCAGACCAACTTAAACGTAAACCAGAGCAGACCAACTTAAACTTAAACCAGAGGAGACCAGACGGCACCACACCACGCCACGTCGGACCGGACCGGACCAGACCAGACGCAAAACCATTGAATATGTACACGTGCACACGATCTAAATTTAGATTTTAAAACAAATAACAAGGTACCACCCTTCCATGGCATAACCATCGTATTAACTACACATTTCTGTCCAGATGTGTACACGAAACCAGAGCATCCTTCCACTTAGACTCATACTGAAACTCAACAGCCAGGCTGCGTCCTGTATAAAGTGGGATTAACGACCTCATAACCTAATTGACATTTATGACAATCCTCAAGATTAAAGTATATAAAGTTTAAAAAAATTTTTTTAAAAATGTTTTCCAGGAAGAAAGCTACTGAGGGTTTTTTGTTTTTTGTTGCTTTTTTACGGTTATCATTTGTATTGTGTTGGTGAGTGTCAAATTTATGCGTACCACACATATGAGAAACTTTCATATTTGGAGCGTAGCATCAAGATTTAAAAAAAAACAAAAACAGTTCTTTAATTAATCAGTAAATATGCATCCCTCAGTACATGTAATTGTCCATTCCTTCTTGATTATTCACAGTTGGCAAAACTATGACATGATTTGTAATACTATTTATGGGTAATAACATGTCCTAAGTTTTTTGTCATTATATATAGACATATTTTTGTTGTACATGGCCAACAGACAAGACAGAACAAAAACGCAATATCAGGACAAACGGAAGGACATAACATCACGTTCACACACAAGTAAACACAGATACATAACACACATTTAGATAGGTATACAGGTAGAATAATACATAAACTAAGTGAACAGTGAAAGGAAGATAGAAGTGCGAGAGAGAGAGAAAGAGAGAGAGAGAGA
>NC_090254.1:38010716-38039576 GCF_037325665.1 Littorina saxatilis | reverse complement strand
CCACGAGTGGTTTATTTTCCAGTAATCAACGAGTTGTCGTCATTGTTTAAGCTATTTATACAACGAACAACACGGGTCGAACATGCAGTCATGCAGACGACATTTTGTACGCAATTTCATTTCAGCCTAATCACTCAGAGTGTCAAATGCGCGTCATTCAAATAGTCCCTATTCATTTACTTTATTCCATTATACTTGTCTGGTCTAAATATCGGACCCCATTGCTACGATTAAAACACAATAGCGTTTATATAGCTATTCTGACACTTTACATTCTGTGTTAAAATCATGTTTTTGTCAGCAACAAGGACCAGAATGGTCCATGTCGTTGATAGCAGACGACGGTTCCCTTTCCGCATGAAGCCACGGAAATAACCGAACATTGAAAAACCCACGGACATGTATTACGGAGAAAACTCGGGATAACCGGATGTTTAGCATTACGTCAATATGCTAGGAATCATATGACGTCATGACGTATCGTGCTTGCCTACGTAGATTGTATATGTTCGAAAGTCTGACTTCTGTTGTGAATTCGCGTGGTGAAGGCTGCGGTAAATCTGTAGATGATAAGAGAACAAGGATTGTCTCAGAAGAAACGACTAAATGTTTCAGACCGGTAACTTCATTTCAACATTGCACTATATAAAGGACGTTCTATGTGACAGGAGAGTTTGCTGATTTTGTGTTAAACATTGGAGAGATCGTCTGCTAGAATCAGAGAATGAGAGATAGGTCGGTTCAGATTGCAGCTTCTGGAAATTTGCAAGGTTTGTTGCCTGTTAAAGAACTGGATTTTACACGTACAGTAAGCAACAACAACAAAAACACACACAAAGCAAATGGCATCGTCTGTCGACTATAGTCACAGAAACAAACCTGGCGAGGTATGCGTGTACTTCATACACGTCAGCCATTGTTGTTACAGTTTTGAGTCAACGTTGTACGTATTCTTCCGCAACAGGGTCCAATCGTCTGGGTTTCATATGTTCTAAAAATAAATTCTAGTGTTGATTATTTTTTAGCCCTCTTTATTCTTACTTCGAATAATCCACGTGTGATTTTTGGTGTAATCAAAGTAGTTCGTTCTAATTTCTCACTTGTCTAAAAATAATCAACTACATTTAATCCACCCCTCGGTTGCATTGCAGGAGTTGTATAAATCAAAGTAACAAACTACATGTCCCTAAAGTTATTTCCTACAACTCCGATGCATATATTACAAATAAAGACTCACCGCATCTCGGCCGCATGTACAAGACAAATCATTATGCCCTTCCCCAGTCCGGTCTCTGAAACCGAACCTACAGCTGCTGTAGCTGGATTCGCTGCTTGGAACGCAAGCCTTCTCCGAATGAAGTATTATTCCCCAGTTTCTAAATTCATACATCAAATAAACACAGTTCACAAACATCATAACGTAAATCACGAAAAGCACGAGAAAACCATATAGCGCACCACCAGGCAGTAACGCCCAAACACCAAACACAGGCGCTTTCTGTCGGTCTTTTCCATACAACAGGCGCTTGTGACAGGGAGGATAGTCGTCATGGACCGTTGCAAGTTGAATTTGAAGTCCCCTTAATGATATGATATTTTATTGACATTTTTTGCTGTAAAAATATTGGAATTTGTTGAGCGTTACGCTTTCCTCCTTGACAAAGTTTTGAAACGATAACGAAAACACATAGAAGAACAACGATAAGAGCAAGAACAACCTCAGGAACGAGAACAACGACAACAAAGGCATTAGCAACAACAGCAGTCTTAACAACAACAACAACAGCAACAACATTAACAGCAACAACAACTTCTACAACAACAACAACTACTACAACAACAACAACAACAACAACAACAACTACTACAACAACAACTACAACAGTAACAGCAGCAACAACAACTACTACAACAACAAAATCACCATTAACAGCAACAACAACAACAACTACTTCAACAACAACAGCAACAACATTAACAGCAACAACAACTTCTACAACAACAACAACTACTACAACAACAACAACAACATTAACAGCAACAACAACAACCACAACAACAACATTAACAGCAACAACTACTACAACAACAACAACAACAAAATCACCATTAACAGCAACAACAACAACAACAACAGCAACAACATTAACAGCAACAACAACTTCTACAACAACAACAACAGCAACAACATTAACAGCAACAACAACTTCTACAACAACAACAACTACTACAACAACAACAACAACAACAACAACAACTACTACAACAACAACAGCAGCAGCAACAACATTAACAGCAACAACAACAACAACAACTACTACAACAACAACAACAACAACAACAACAACTACTACAACAACAACTACAGCAACATCAAAAACAAAAACAACAACATTATCATCATCAACAACAACAACAACATCAACAACACCAATTGTATATCTTTTAAAAATCTTAACAGCGAGAGATTTGTATACAGACACGTGTTCTAGTTGAGAACAATGTTTAATTCGTACATATATTTAAATGTAATATTAATGTTGCAGTCTTTCGTTTGTCATTATGTTACATGCACCACCACCGACATTTCTCCATGTGAGATAGTAAAGTTAATTTGATTGATTTGATTTGTTTGATTTGATTTGAACAACAACTTAAACATAAACATGGATATGAACATGAAAATAAACATGAACATGAACATAAACAGCAACAATGCTACAGTTGAATGTCAACTACGTAAAGACGATCCTAACGAGGCGTTACGTGTTCGTGCAGTCAAGGATAAGAGCATGTCACCACTTTTGCAGATAGTACAGGAATGTTTTGGCAGAGCTGTCATATTCGTAAATGATCAGTGTTGAACACGTTATAGCTGGGCGGGTAATGTGACATATATATAACAGGGACCACAAAAGAGGAAACCGCAGACTTCAACAGATGTAGCGCGCGCGCGCGCGTGTGTGTGTGTGTGTGTGTGTGTGTGTGTGTGTGTGTGTGTGTGTGTGTGTGTGTGTGTGTGTGTGTGTGTGTGTGTGTGTGTGTGTGTGTGTATGTCTGTGTGTCTGTGTGTGTCTGTATGTGTTTGTGTGAGTGTTTCTGTATGTTTGAATGTGTGTGTGAGTGTTTCTGTGTGTGTGTGTGTGTGTGTGTGTGTGGGTGTGGGTGTGGGTATGTTTCTTCTTCTCCTTCTCCTTTTGACTGAAGTATATATGTAGTATGAGCTTTAATGTCATCCGTTACCGCCTATCCATCTCCCCATCCACCATACTGAACTCTTATTTTCGTTCAATAGAGATGGGAGAACATGTAATACATGACAAACAGTGAACGTAGCACGTGGCAGCCCTGGCTTTTCCCCCTGGCTGATTGAAGCAGAATCTACACGTATTTTTCTTCAATTAGCTCAGATTGGGATGATTGAGTGCGCATGTCTGGCGAATTTTCCTCGCTTCCTGTTCCGCCTTGGGCATGCTTCGTATGCATGCAACGTTGCGTATGATTCCTGTCATCTTCTTTTTCCTTTTTTGTTTTGTTTTTTTGGTTGCATGTCTGTTTAGGTGTACAAAGCAGAGTGAGGATTTTAAGCGGGCGTTGATGCTGGCTATGCTCCAGTTTTTAACCTGTTTTATTATCATTAATTCGCCTTCTTTGTTATTTCATCCTTCAGCGTCTACCAAAGGGCATGTCGATTTAAAAAAAAAAGACGCATGGACAGTGTTTATCCCATAAACTAACAATCAATCAGAATCAAGACTTTCACATTATATCCAACATCATCATTAAAAAGTTGATAACGGTGTCTATAGTTTGATGCGTACTTGAAAAAAAAAAATTGACCAGAGAGAGAGAGAGAGAGAGAGAGAGAGAGAGAGGGAGAGAGAGAGGGAGAGAGAGAGAGAGAGGGAGAGGGGGAGAGAGAGAGATAAGGAGAGAGAGAGGGAGAGAGAGAGAGAGAGACAGAGACAGAGACAGAGAGAGAGAGACAGAAGTTGTTGGAAATTTTATTTGTTAGGCCTCCGGCCCATAACAAGACTGGTGACACATTATACAAGCGAACAATGTTTAAAATAAGCAGAAAAAGCAACATTATGGACCTGCATCTTGCAACTGAGCATTTTCCAGAGAATCAGTGCGAAATCGTAGTGCTTTGTAAATATACGTTGCTAATTGTCTTACCACTTGGCCATTTGTTGAGGATAGTAATTGGCACATTCTAAACATGGATGGGTTCCGATAATACTTTGAGGCTATTAATTCAACTCTGATCTCATTATATGCGGGACAAACAAGTACAAAATGTACTTCCGTCTCCAGTGTAGTTAAAGGGGGACGACACCGACACACGCGCAGCCTAGCGGTGACCCCATCAGTGACCTTTTCATTTATGATGAGGATTATCTTCGTTCTGTAGGTGTGTGTTTTCGTGATGAGTACAAACTGAAGTGACAGAATTTTCGGATAATATGGCTATTTGGACAAATGCGTACCTTTTTGACGTTAGATCTAGCTAGCTTGGAAAAGAGAGAGAGAGAGAGAGAGAGAGAGAGAGAGAGAGAGAGAGAGAGAGAGAGAGAGAGAGAGAGAGAGAGAGAGAGAGAGAGAGATACTGTTAACATAAAACTATTTACAAACAGATAAGCAGGAACGATCGACATAACAGCTGTGTTGATGTGATAACGACTTGGCGATGATCGTGTGTGTGTGTGTGTGTGTGTGTGTGTGTGGTTCTAGATGTGGGTGTGTGGAATCTGGAAGGTAGAATTATCACATTTTTATCAATTTGTTTCTGTCTTTTTTAATCTGCAGGGTGATATCTCTATCTCTGCCAGGTAAAAGTGATATACAAACACTCAAGCAGACAACAATGGATGTACAAAACAGCTGCATTCCTGTTTAGCGATAAGACAGGGTTGCACAACCGAAAGAGAGACTGAGAGCTAGCGAGAGAGTCAGAGACCATGTGTGAGAGAGAGAAAGATAAAAAAAAAAATAAAAAAAAATAGCATGCGCGTGTATGTATGTGTGGTGTGCGTGAGTGCGCCCGTATGTATGTGTGTCGAAGCGTGTTAAAGAGGGAGAACATTCATGTGTGTGTGTGTGTGTGTGTGTGTGTGTGTGTGTGTGTGTGTGTGTGTGTGTTTGTGTGTTTGTGTGTGTGTGCTTCTGCGTGCCTCTGCGTGCGTGCATACGTGTGCGTGTATGCATGTGTGTCTTTGCGTGTAAAAGAGGGAGACAGTCGGTAAATTGCAGGATAGCCCGAGGGAAGCTCAAACACCCCTGGGTGTCGACACACATCAGCGTATTTCAGAGTGGCAGCTGCTTGCAAATCGGAACATCCTTTTTTGTGGGTTGGCTGGGGATGGGGGCGATCGTTTAGAATACAGAGAGTGAGGGAGAGGGGTAGATACTGAGGAGAGAATGGGGTGGGCGGGGGAGAAGAGAGAGAGAGAGAGAGAGAGAGAGAGAGAGAGAGAGAGAGAGAGAGAGAGAGAGAGAGAGAGAGAGAGAGAGAGAGAGAGAGAGAGAGAGAGCATTGTGACTTCAAGCGCGATCGCTTTAGTGTGAGTGTGTGTGTTTGTGTGTCTGTGTGTGTCTGTGTCTGTGTGTGTGGGTGTTCCCGCGCAAGCGTATGAATGAAGTTTGTTTTAACTTCATAGAATCGTGTTGAGGCTGGGGTAAGAGAGAAGCCTCAAGTGCAATACTTGAAGATAGAAGGCAAATATTTTTTCATAATTAAAGATCAAGAGAGAAAAGAGAAAAAAAAGAACACTCATAGACAACATTTCTCCCTCCCTCTTTCTCTGTCTTTCTCTGTCTGTCTTTCTCTCTCTCTCTCTCTCTCTCTCTCTCTCTCTCTCTCTCTCTCTCTCTCTCTCTCTCTCTCACTCTTTCTCTCTCTCTCTTTCCCTCCCTCTTTCCCTCCCTCTCTCCCTATAGATAAGAGTCTATCATTTTCTGGAGAAATTATGTGGAACGCCATTCCAAATATAATTAAATTACGAATTCATGAAACATCATTCAAGGAATATTAGATGCTGTTTCTTTTACAAAACTTATATTTTATAAGAAATATTATCAAGCAGCTGGCAAAATATAACTGTACTCTCTGATTATATTGAAAAACATGATTATATATAATTCATGAAGGATATTTTTTATTTTTTTAATTTTTTTATTTCTATTTTTTATTGTTTTATACAAACACATATTTCTCTGTTATATATATAATTTTCAAGCATTGCTAAAGAATCACAATGAATCTTAAAATGTCTTATTGGTTGCTTGACATGTTAATTATGGTAAATATGTCATTGGTACTATAGTTAAACTTATCTTTTATTTCTTCTTGTTTGTTACCCCTCAATGGGCGAGGGCCGGATGGAAAAAAGCATGTATACATTGCTTATTATGTCACCCTCGTAAAATACATTTCGATTCAATTCAATTCAATTCAATTCTCTCTCTCTCTCTCTCTCTCTCTCTCTCTCTCTCTCTCTCTCTCTCTCTCTCCCCCCCCCCTCTCTCTCTCTCTCTCTCTCTCTCTCTCTCTCTCTCTCTATCTATCCCTCTCTCTCCCTCCACCCATTGCACACCGGTACGACCGAACTAAGGTAACGTAACTTAAATTACTGTTGTGCAGCGGGTTGAAAGAATACCCTATACCTCGGAGATATATACCTTCACTCGGTCTCAACGACGTCATGTGACATGTTACTATATGGTGGAAGAGAATGCTGTCGCTTATTTTCCTTTTGAGGATGAGGGTTTAACATGGATCGGGAACTTACAGGACAACCGCGGCTGTGCTTGCAAGTTTGGATAGTTCTTTCCGTGACTGAGCATCGTTTCAGTCTCTCTCTCACTCACTCTCTCTCATTCTCTCTCTCTCACTCTCTCTCTCTCTCTCACTCTCTCTCTCTCATACAGACACACACACACACACACTCCAACTCACTCCCCCCATCCTACCCCCCCCCCCCCCACTCTTAACCCACCCATCCACCCAAGCACCCCCAACAGACAACGCTCTAGCGTGGATAAGTAGCCAGTTGCGTAATACAACACGGCAATGAAGCTCATGTGGGGATCTCAACGAAAGGCAGGGGTTAGGGAGAGGGAGAATGAATTGGGCTGGGGGAGGGGGGGGGGGGGGGCAAAAAAGAAAAAAAGAGTGGAAGGAGGAGGAAGAGGAGTTACATGGTGGAGGGGGAGGGGGCTCTCTCTCTCTCTCTTTGATAGAATGGGGAGATGGAGAAAAAGGTTTTGATGAATAAGAATAATTGTGTTGGAAGGAGCATCAGCAAGAGAAACCGAGAAGGGGGCGGTGTTGGGGGGGGGGGGGGGCGATGGAAGGGGGACGGCACGGTTGGAAGGGGGGGGGGGGGAGAAGGAGCATTAAAGGAGAACAAAGAGAATGACAGGAGGGGAGAAGCGCAGTAGAAGGAGGAGGATCAGAAAAGGAGAAGAAGGGAGAGAAGGATGAATGAAGATAATGAGAATGACGATCGGAGAAGAAGAAAGAAGAGGAAGCTGCAGATCGAAGGCGAGAGAAGGAACAGCGGAGGAGAGAAAAGAAGGAGGAATGACAGGGGTAAAGATAGAAGCGACTGTACTGAGAGAGCGCAGGAAAGCCAAACAAGTCAATTCCATTGGCGAACCTTTTCACCGTAGGAAGGGGGGCCCAGTGAGGAAGATTCGCACACACACACACACACACGCACACACACACCGTCTTGTGGTCTGGCGATGAGCATCACAATCCTTTACAGCATCGTTCCATCGAAACCCCTCAGTCTTCGCTTTATTGGTGGGGACGTGATCAGCTATTGATCGGTGATCAAGTATTTGTGTGCTTCTGTGGTAAGGTCAGTTTACCAGTGTCTTCTTCTTTCACTGACTTTGCGTGTGAATTCGGCGTGAAAAAGCCGAGCTGTCAATATCGTATTTATCGACAAAGGCATTGATCAGTTGTTGATATGTGTTTGGCTGGTGATCTCCAGTTGTGATACTTCGACTTGTGTAACGTTCGTTCGGTAAGTTCGAGTTCTGAAGAAAAATAATTCGAGCGATCTTCTCTTACTGACTTTGCTTGTGAATTCGGCGTGGAAAAGCCGAGCTGTCAATATGGTATTTATCGACGAAGGCATTGATCAGTTGTTGATATGTGTTTGGCTGGTGATCTCCAGTTGTGATACGTGTATTTCGACTTCTATACCGCTCTCTTGGTAAGTTCAAGTTCTGAAGAAGAAAAATTTGAGCGGTCTGGCGAAGGGTGTACATTATTTTGAATGCAGTCCAGAGCAGAGTGCGACGGAGAAACGTCGCCAATGGGCTATGCTCCGCTGGGGGCAAAGGGTCTAAGTAATTAAATAAGTAAGTACAATGCACCAATTGCATACGGAATCACTATTCGCCAAAGTATTGTTGATTAAAGCTGTGAATTAAATCTTTTATTGACACTGACAATTTTTGAAAAAGTGTTTAGTGTTCATTGAAGTGTTACCCCCCGCGGGTTAGGGGGAGTCCCATATTGGTTGGGACGAGAAAGAATTTACCCGATGCTCCCCAGCATGTCGTAAGAGGCGACTAACGGATTCTGTTTCTCCTTTTACCATTGTTAAGTGTTTCTTGTATAGAATATAGTCAATTTTTGTAAAGATTTTAGTCAAGCAGTATGTAAGAAATGTTAAGTCCTTTGTACTGGAAACTTGCATTCTCCCAGTAAGGTCATATATTGTACTACGTTGCAAGCCCCTGAAGCAAATTTTTGATTAGTGCTTTTGTGAACAAGAAAAAAATGACAAGTGGCTCTATCCCATCTCCCCCCCTTTCCCCGTCGCGATATAACCTTCGTGGTTGAAAACGACGTTAAACACCAAATAAAGAAAGAAAGATTAAAGTGTTGCACGTGCAATTATTGCATACTCAATCATTATACGCATCAAACACCAACATGATGTTTTTCGGCAAAAAGTGATCAGGTGTTGCGGCGTTTTCAGATATAGTTCTTCTTGGTGCCTCTCACTGTTACGTGGAAAATTGAGCTTACGCAGTTCGATCTACTCCTTGACCAAAACGCTCTCTGGAAATCGAGAGTTTCCACTGTGCGTGGCTATACTGACTCCCGCTGCACATGGCCTACTATCGCTTTCCCACGCAGTGCTTTGGGAGGGGAACTGAGAAGTCTGTGATGATTGTAACACTTGTTGCGGGACCGCGTGAAGTCTGTTGTGCGTTTGTTTCTTGACAGTATTACTGTGCGTTCCGACTTCTTTCCGAGGCTATTCGGTCTGGAATCGGTAGAACCGGTGGGGACAAGCATTCGGTTGTTTTTCTCTTCTTCTGTATGCTTTGTTTTATAAAACCCCATGCTTTTCGTCAAGTAAAGCAAGTGTGTATGCTGAAATGACCGTGTGAAGTCTGTTGTTTCTTGGACTCTATTGTGCTTTTGGTTTCTTGATAATATTGTGTGTTCTTCTTCCTCTTCGTATTGGAATCGATAGAAGCGGTGCGGAAAAGAAATCGGTTGTGTTTCTTCATCTCCTGTATGCTTTGGTTTATACAAGCGCATGCTGATATCAAGTAAACCAAGTGTGTAAGCTGCAATGACCGTGCGAAGTCTGTTGTTTCTTGGACTCTATTGTGCTTTTGTTTCTGGATAGTATTGTGTGTTCTTCTTCCTCTTCGTATTGGAATCACGAGAACCGGTGGGGACAAGAATTCGGTTGTTTTTCTCTTCCTATGTATGCTTTGGTTCATACAAGCACATGCTTATGTCAAGTAAAGTATTGAAGTGTGAATGCCGAAATGACCGTTGTAGTTGACGGTGAGTATGGATATGCGTTGTTGTGAATTCAAGACTTCGAGTGCTTTCATTGGTGGCAGGAAGTGTGCAATTACTGTGGAAAGCCGTGAGCGTGAGGAGTTTCAACTTTCCCTGGCACTCTGACAGGAAGTGGACATTATTGACCTCGGTAGGGAATCTTCGGTGGAACTTAAATGAGTTTTGTACGTGTTGGTTTTTGGTGATTTGTGTGCTTGGTGCCAAGAGGTGTGAAATAACCATGTCGACTTGAAATGAAGTGCACATAATATAGTGATGTACGTGTTTGTGTATTTCAAGTTTATGATTGTGAAGGGAAACTGCCACACGATGGTTATGTCAGTTTGAGTCGTGAAGTTTATACTGTGTGGACGAAACTCTCTCATTTTTCATTGTGGATATAGAAGCTTTCTGAAAATGGTGGATACAAAATAAAAATAACACACGAGAGTTGTAAAGCATCAAGCCAAAGTATTGAAGGTTTGTGCTATAACCTACAGATGAAAAGCGATCGATATAGAATATAGCTATTTTGCTTCTGACACCGATTTGACGGCTCGTTTTATTTTTTTAGTGGTCGTTTGCTGTGAATTGAGATGTTCCCTTGACATCGTTGAGGCCGGAACCAATCCTTCTGCTAAATGTGAAATCATGGGAGTGTCGTTTACTAATCCTGCTGTGCCGGACTAAGGGGCTGTGCCTTTTCAAAAGAAAGTCATGAAAATTGAGTTTGATTGCGTGGGGAAGACATTGGTGCTCTGTGCTTAATTCTGTGTCAGACGGTATCTTGTAAATTCGCGTTAGAAGCCGAAATGTTAACAGTATCGGCGGTAATCTTGAACTTTAGTGTGTTAAATTCATAGCTCAGAATCCAGTGGCATTCTTTACTTATTTTTGATACAAGTACCTGTAATCAAACCAAAGAACATTTGTCGTAAAATTAATTGACGGATTGAGCTCCAAACTTAAGCATAATTAATTAATTTGGTTGTTTGATCGACAAAAATGCACCGAAAATGGCGTACATTGTCAACCAAGGGACATCATTTACACGATAGTGTTGTCTCCCCTGTCCGCTCATACGGATAATTCCTTCTTTGATGTATGTAAACGAAATGCATTCGTACAGTTCATTGGAGTTCATTCCGTGACTTCAAAGGGATCTAAAATGACTTTTTAATGCTTGCTAGTGCAGGTTCTGCAAATTTGGAGGCTTAAATGCCTCTGAATTCTGAGCTCTGAATGTAACACTAAAGTTCAAGATTACCGTATCGGCTGCTCTAAAACCATTTGTTGATGGACTCTTGCTTATGACGTGCATATTATTTGCAGAATGTGACCAAATTATCGTTTTGTTGCGACCTTTGTTGTTGTTGAAGATATACCGATAGAAATAAGCTGTTGCTTGTACGAAAAGAAAAGTAACAGAATACCAATGAAGGTTGTGTGTGACAGATCTTCAATGTGACTTGAACCTAAAATACAGATTTCGTTATGCTTGAATTAACTAAGTCACGGGTGTCTGTGGAAATAGCTTGCGTTCTTGTACAGAATTACTGCTTTGAAAAATGGCTAGAGCGATTACTGGATAAAAGTAAGGTTAGGTACTTTCCACTACAATTACGTTTGTCTCAAGGCCAACGTTAACTGTCGGCCAGAAACTTACAACTAAAATAAAAATCCAAGCACTTGACTCGGTACTGGTCGTTTACTGGAACATTTTATACGTACCCAGACGTACTTCGACGTTAAGCTGCAGCCAACATAACAAGGTAGGAAAAGGGAAGTGGGGCAAGTCTGGAATGACAGGAAAGGGTGAAGTAAGTTCAAGAGAGTCTAAAAAGAATTCCCAGTCATATTTTTGGACGAGATAGCTATACACAGCTGGACGTCTTCAGTATCGTATAAAGATCAATGCACCAATGAGTTTTGTATTAATGTTCCCTCTGATGTTTTGGACAAATATAAAAAAAAATTGCGGTAGAAGGATTTCTAGTTGAAAGGGATGGCAGGTTTGAAGAGAGGGTAAAGGACTGAATACGTGTGAGGAGGTCAAGGGGCGGGGTGGGGGTGGGCGGAAGAGGGAGAGGGACAAAGAGAGGATGGAGGGACAGAAAAGGCGGTGATAGCACGGGGTGATGTGGGACGATAGGCTTTCAACTGAGAGAGAGAGAGATAGAGAGAGAGGATGGAGAGAGAGGGAGAGAGAGAATGTGTGTGTGTGTGTGTGTGTGTGTGTGACTCTTAATCTAAATATATATATATAGATGAATACTCGCTTCGCCGGGTAGCCGGCTTCGCCGGGAAGAAGTAGAACCGAATACCCGGTACATTGCCACAGTCTGTTTCTTCCTTTCGCTTACGTATTTGATTTTGGTTAAACTGTAGTCAGAAAGAGAGAAATGTATTTGAAACGTGATGCAGATTTCCTGTCATCTAATTGTTTCTCCAGTCACCCCATCCATCACAGAGATATAACTGCCAGCTAGTAAAATCGTCCACCACAGAGCAAGTGCAGTTTGTCAGCCGATGAAATAATTCATCACAGCCGGGCAATGGCTGCTTGTCAGCCAATCCCGTCATCGCTTTCACCGCTTCCCAACCGGAAACAGGAAGTTGCTAAATGCCATCCCAACATAAGTGCATTCGAGGCATTGCTTGAAAACGCAAGACGTGTTAGAGAGCCATTTACGAGACTTTTTCATCACAGAGTTTTTGTTTAAGTTTGCTAGACCGAAGAAAAAAACCAAAAACGTGAAAGGCGTCTGGAACTTTTCATAGACTTCGCCGCTGAGATAACTCTTGAGTATGGATCACTGGTCGCAAATTGGTTTTTATTTCCTTTCAGCTTTTTTGTGTGTTAGGGCATTATTTGAAGACAAAAGACCATTCCTACGTAGGCCGTTGTGTGTTTGCTCGCGTGCGTATGTGTTCTGTGCGATCAACGGAAGAAGGTTAAACTACGACTACGAGTCCTCCATTGTAATGGCAGCTCTCTCCTAAGGCAAGAGACATGCGACCCTCCTACCTCTGTCTTCAAATCAAACTAAAGCTGGCCATAAAAAAGAGCAAGCCAGTCTTTCTCTCTTTCCTTCTATCTTTTTGTCTTTCTTTCTATCTTTCTTTCTTTATTTCTTTCTTTCTTTCTTTCTATCTTTCTGTCTTTCTTTCTTTCTTTCTGTCTTTCTTTCTTTCTTTCTTTCTTTCTTTCTGTCTTTTTTTCTTTCGTTCTGTCTTTCTCTCTTTCCTTCTATCTTTTTGTCTTTCTTTTTTTTTTCTTTTTTTTTCTTTCTTTCTTTCTATCTTTCTTGTTCTTGTTCTTGTTCTTGTTGTTCTTGTTGTTCTTCTCCTTCTTCTTCAGCATTCACTGTTTCGGGGTCATTGCGTATGGAGCACGTACGACACGTGTTGGTATCCACAGAGACTTGACTATTGGAGTTTGACGTCCTCTTAGGCCAGGTGGCCAAACTTCTCTGAAAGACGTCATGAAGACGTTGGTAGAGCACTGCATGGACTTGTGATCCTAGGGTGGCAAAACTTCTCTGAAAGACGTCATGAAGACGTTGGTAGAGCACTGCATGGACTTATGATCCTGGGGTGGCCAAACTTCTCTGAAAGACGTCATGAAGACGTTGGTAGAGCACTGCATGGACTTATGATCCTAGGGTGGCCAAACTTCTCTGAAAGACGTCATGAAGACGTTGGTAGAGCACTGCATGGACTTATGATCCTAGGGTGGCCAAACTTCTCTGAAAGACGTCATGAAGACGTTGGTAGAGCACTGCATGGACTTATGATCCTAGGGTGGCCAAACTTCTCTGAAAGACGTCATGAAGACGTTGGTAGAGCACTGCATGGACTTATGATCCTAGGGTGGCCAAACCTCTCTGAAAGACGTCATGAAGACGTTGGTAGAGCACTGCATGGACATGGGATCCTAGGGTGGCCAAACTTCTCTGAAAGACGTCATGAAGACGTTGGTAGAGCACTGCATGGACTTATGATCCTAGGGTGGCCAAACCTCTCTGAAAGACGTCATGAAGACGTTGGTAGAGCACTGCATGGACATGGGATCCTAGGGTGGCCAAACTTCTCTGAAAGACGTCATGAAGACGTTGGTAGAGCACTGCATGGACTTATGATCCTAGGGTGACAGGTTCGAATCCCGGCAGGGACGGTAACGGGTCAGCTTTATGTGCAGACTCAGACGGTATCCATGTCCCACCCCCGTGTCACCACAATGGCACGTAAAATACTTGCCATGAATGCGGGTGGCTGATTACACCTAAACACGCGCACACCTGGGTAGCGCGACTCTTGTTGCTGCTAGCTTTCCACTGGGAGGACGCGACCGGACTTTCCCATCATTGGGATCAAATAAAACAAGAAATTCCTCCGAGGTAGGAAAAACACCCCCGTTGGTCAAAGGGAAATAACCATTCTCACTGCACCCATTCTCACTGCCACCAACTGAGAAGGTTATTTCCCTTTGACCATTATAATGTTTCTCTATAAGTCCTTGTAGAATCTTAATCCACCAATAACTCCCTAACCGTGTGTTTGACTGGTCCCAATTTTTGTAAGGACCGTCTCAGGAATGTATAGAACCTGTTCACCAAGTTTGGTGACGATCGGCCCGTTCATTCTTGAGATCTATATGCGAGCACAAACACACAAACACACAAACACACAAACAAACACACAAACAAACACATCGACCGAAACCTATACACACCCCTATACCGGGGGTGTAATAAAATGTGGTTGTCAGCGTGTCGAGTCACCAGCACGTTAGCACCACATGCTGTCTTTGCGAGAAGATACGTGAGATTGAAATAAACTGGCCCAGTGCGAGAAGAAGCAGTGCTCCTTTAAAGGCACAGTAAGCATCCCGTAAACCATCACAGATACTGTCAGGCTTTTACACACAGTACAAACACCCTTCCGTTTAAACACTCACCGCTTGAGAACATCCCAGGTGCCCTACGTAAAGAGCGAGCAATTTTCAAAGAATTTATTTTTGCGTGGTTTATCTTACCCCTGAGCCATTGTGAACCCGTGTGATCCAGTTTCCTTTTTTTTCACAATGTAGTCGTCAGTTTGTGATTTCCAATGCGACTCGCTGTAAGCTTATCTGCAATAGCACGCTATCATGTACCTCTGAATCTAAACGCACCAAACGGCTGTGATTCACACGAACTCTAGTGATGGTTTTTGATTGTTCAGAGGAACTGGCGATAGGCATTACCGTCGTCTACTACGAGAACCACGACCTTGCGTGACCCTGCTTCCGGGCTTTCTTTTTTCAAAGTTTCAAAACTTCGAATTGTACTGATCTTGTCTTGATGAAAAAAGAATTCTTTTATGATTTAAGAATGTTTGTGTAACAAGCTGTCAATTTATTATTTAGATTTTAAAAGTTAGGTCTAGCGCCAAAACGCACCGTCCGATTTTATTATCAGACAATCCGCAAAATTAATTCTTTGAAAATTGCTCGGTCTTTACGTAGGGCACCTATGATGTTCAAAAGCGGTGCGTGTGTAAATGAAAGGGTGTTTGTTGTGTGTAAAAGCCTGACAGTATCTGTGATGGTTTACGGGAGGCGCATTGTGCCTTTAAGCACTGGTGTCCTTCGGGATCAAACGCTGTTTAAAGGCAGAAGCCAGTGATTGGCCAATATCCTGTGTATTCCCCCGACACAGCCATAGCCCGTGAGACAGCTGTAAACGCAACGCGTCTGCCCTCCACAACTTCCTGGCATTATGCGTTCCTCGTGCTGGTCAATGTAGGTCAGTATATATTCTGTTTTTCTGTGGACAGTTTCTCGGAAAATCTATGCAGCCGATCAGAGGCTATCCGTTTTGATGATGGTGTCAGCAATATAAGGGTTAGGGTGGGAACTTTCTATCAGTTTTGATGTATGAAACAGAGGGACAGAGAGAGAGGAATGGACAGACAGACAGACCGACAGGCAGACAGACACGGAAAACGTACGTACGTACACACACACACACACACACACACACACACACACACACACACACACACACGCACACACGCACCAAAAAAACAAACACACACACACACACAAACACCCGCCCCACACACACACACAAACACACCCACACACAATGAAGAGTGATAAATACATATAGAATAATTAATTCTACTCTAACCCCGAGAGACAAACACTGCCCCTTTAAACTGTTACCTCCTCCGAGATCAAACTCGGGTTAAAGCTGCAGTGTCTAGAGCGAGGGATCATCTTGTATCCTCTCGATTCCCCTACACTGCCATGGCCCTAAAAACAGAGCTAAGCTGTACATGCGCATACCCTCCCAATCCCGTCTGGTATAACTCTTTGGCAGACTGTGCTGGTGTTCAATGTAGGTTAGTATATTCTGTTTTCTTGTATAGATTTTCCGAGAGAAATCGATACTGGCCATCAGATTGGATCATTTCTGATCATAAGATCGCCGAAATAAACAGTTAGGGGGCACTGGAAGTGTGTGTGTGTGTGTGGGGGGGTTGTGTTGTGTGTGTGTGTAGGGGGGGTGGTTGTGGTGTTGTGTGTGTGTTTGAGTGAGAGAGAGAGAGAGAGAGAGAGAGAGAGATGGGGTGGGGCTGGGGGGGGGGGGGGGGCGTACGAAGGAAATATATAATAACTCAGAAGGAGAACCCAAAGAAACACAAACACTTCTCCCTGAGAAAAACTAACAATACTATATCTGCAGCCTACATGAATTTCTTCCCGACAAAAATAATACAGAACAAACGCATTGGGTCATATTCCGCCATTGGCCGAAACAACACAGTCTAGTCTGCACAACAAACAACAGCCTCTGCCCCCTGATCGAATCGATGCCAGAGAATAACTTCCGTTTATCTGATGTCCCGGCAGACACTTGGCCGACGGGGTAGCCCTCTTCATTGAGAAATAGGGCTGGAGTCATCAAAAGATCATCACGCCTTTATTTCGCATCAGACACTTGGTTCCTAGAGTGGCCAACCTCAAGGGACTGTCAAAGATCCAGATCTTCGGACATACAGGATTTACGACTATGTTGTTGGTTGCTTGGTTGGTATTGTTGATCGTTTCTTCAGCATTTTATTGCTATTCTTCTTCTTCTTCTTCTACGTTCGTGGGCTGAAACTCCCACGTACACTCGTGTTTTTTGCACGAGTGGAATTTTACGTGTATGACCGTTTTTTACCCCGCCATTTAGGCAGCCATACGCCGTTTTCGGAGGAAGCATGCTGGGTATTTTCGTGTTTCTATAACCCACCGAACTCTGACATGGATTACAGGTTCTTTTTCGTGCGCACTTGGTCTTGTGCTTGCGTGTACACACGGGGGGTGTTCGGACACCGAGGAGAGTCTGCACACAAAGTTGACTCTGAGAAATAAATCTCTCGCCGAACGTGGGGACGAACTCACGCTGACAGCGGCCAACTGGATACAAATCCAGCGCGCTACCGACTAAGCTACATTCCCGCCCTGACTGAGCTACATCCCCGCCCTGACTGAGCTACATCCCCGCCCTGACTGAGCTACATCCCCGCCCTAACTGAGCTACATCCCCGCCCTGACTGAGCTACATCCCCGCCCTGACTGAGCTACATCCCCGCCCTGACTGAGCTACATCCCCGCCCTGACTGAGCTACATCCCCGCCCTGACTGAGCTACATCCCCGCCCTCATGCTGTTCGAGACCGCTGCAAGTGTGTTTCCTTATTCAGTTCACATGGTAACTTCCATGCTTAAATCTATTTACAATCAGGTCTATCACTGTAAAAAGAAGGTTCTACAACTTCATCACTTTCACATTTTGTACTTCAAACCTTGTTACAAATCTTAATCTCTGTTGTAGTGATACATGTACGATGCAAAAAAGACCTTAGTCAACCCTAGGGACTATCAAAGATCCAGAACTTCGGATATTGAGGTTTTACGACTCTGGTTTCAGTGAAACCATGCAAACAATGGGTTAATAACTAGTCTGGAAGACATCCGAAACGCATTGGCTGCTGACGTTGAGAATAAAGAACATTTTAATAATTGCGAAAACAAAATATTCGATCTGTCGATTGTTCGAGTTACCCGTAAATAGTTCGTTTTGTCAATTATTAAATAAAATCAGCGTGGTTTTTTTCCGTTTTTTTTCCGTTTTTTTTAAATAATACTTTGTCTCATCCACCTCGTAGACAGCTGATGATGGCACAGTGAAAGAGGAACGCAGGAGATAAAATGTGACCCTCCACCACGAAATGAGTCGCATGTCACCTCACGCGGTTCTGTGCTAGGTATAATATAAGTCCGGGGGGTGTCTAGTAACAGTGTGAGGGTCACCATAGTCACAGGCTTATAACTCGAAAAGTGTTCACTCTTTTCTAAAACGGTTTTCACCACTGGATAGAGAATTAAAAACTCTTTGAGAAAATGTAAAAATATGAAAATCATGCAAAGGTGACATGCGACTCATTTCGTGGTGGAGGGTCACAAATAGTATCCTTTCTTTGCACGCACATGGAGTTTTGTGGGATACACGCCCTCTATTGTGGACAGTGAGTGATTTGTTAAGGCAACGAGGGAGTGTACGGGGGGAACAAATCCAGAGGATTGACAGAAGATGACTTGCCTTTTTGAACGCTTTCGTTTGGGTCTGCATCCAAATGCTCCTCTCATCTCATAGTGTTTTGATATTTACTTTCTGTCATTTCCTCAGATGGTTTGAATTTTGTTTTATAAAGAAATTGGCTTTTGGGCAAGGCAAGGCAAGGCAAAGAATGTGTTTATTTGGGGCTGTACAATACGAAGGAACCGGGTCTGTCCGAATAAACCATGGAAAAGACAAACTTGTGTTAGTTATTTCCCCTTTACTTTAGTTTCTACACAACTCGAACCCTTACACCCTGTACAGCCTGAATGTTTGAAAGGACGTTCAAAACCAAACCGAAGTAAACGTGGTAGTTATCCCATACCTCTGTCATATTCGACATTAGTTTTTGTCGTCAAGGTTAGGAAATTGTAACCCACGATGCCGTATAGAGGCTGGGTCTTTTGGGTTCAACAAAGCTTTATTCAATTTTGATATCGTGACACATTTACAATATTGGTCATTGAGGGTCCGTACTCAAGCATTATGCTTTAAGTTAGGTGTTTGTTCGTGTGGTTTTTTAAAAAATGTTATTACGAGTGTTTGTAACGGCCATGAGTCTCATGACCCCAAGAACTCGTTCTTTTGAAAGTAACACTTATTTCTGGGACACAAAACAGAAGCAGACTGCACATCCCCGTGGAATCGATGCCAGAGAGCAACACCGGCTTATCAGATATATATCAGATCAGGCCAAAAAAAAAAATTGTCTGTTTAGGGTAACCCGACCGACCCTATCGATTTGGCGCCGACCCAAAAACTTTTTTTTTATTTCAAAAAAAAAAAGAAAAAAAAAGAGGTAAAAATGCTAAAAAGAGACATTTGGCGTTTCTTTCTCTCCCTTTCTCTCTGTTTTATTTATACGTTAGTTTTGAAACATGTATTCATCAAATATAAGAAGTGAATGTTCAGCCAACATAGCATTTACACACACACACACACACACACACAAAAATAAAAAATAAAAAAAATAAAAAAAACCCTACCTACCTACCGACCCTACTTTTTTTGGTCATGTTACCCTAAACAGACAATTTTTTTTTGTTGGCCTCAGACAGTTGGCCGACTCTGTGGGCAAGCCGCCGAGGAAGAAGGCCAGTGGGATCAAAAGATCATCACGCATTATTTTATCGGCACACCCTTATTTCCCGATTGGGAAAATCTAGACCTGTACGGTGCTGGATCTTTGGAATCAGAATCAGAATTTCAGAATCAGAATCAGAATTTATTGCCATTAAAGCACAGAGCCTATTGCTTGTTGGATGTGCCTGAATACACACCCCTGCTGGCGAAGATGGCATATCGGACAGAGGGAAATAGTGGAACCGAATGAAGAAGACAGCTGGTTCTGTACACCATGCCCTATTCTCTCTGTGTCATTTGTGTTCACAGAGCAGGATTGGTGTCGGAACATTTTGTTTTGCCCTGGAAGGCTGTGGTGACAAAATGTCCGTTTCTTTGTGCCTTGCCTTGTTCGTAACTTGTTATTACACCCCCGGTATAGGGGTGTGTACAGGTTTCGGTCGATGTGTTTGTTTGTTTGTTTGTGTGTTTGTGTGTTTGTGTGTTTGTGTTCGCATATAGATCTCAAGAATGAACGGACCGATCGTCACCAAACTTGGTGAACAGGTTCTATACATTCCTGAGACGGTCCTTACGAAAATTGGGACCAGTCAAACACACGGTTAGGGAGTTATTGGTGGATTAAGATTCTACAAGGACTTATAGAGGGACATATTCATGGTCAAAGGGAAATAACCTTCTCAGTTGGTGGCAGTGAGAATGGGTGCAGTGAGAATGGTTATTTCCCTTTGACCAACAGGGGTGTTTTTCCTACCTCGGAGGAATTTCTTGTTTGTTATATGAAGTCTTATATCGCGCGCGTATCTCCAGACTCGGACTCAAGGCGCAGGGATCCCAGAGGAGACCCTATCCTTCTTTCATTTTTTTCTCACTGTTGTGAAGTCGAAACGTGTTGTAGTAAGCCTACTTGCGTCCAGACATTGCCTGAATGCCGATGATAACTTCAAGAGCAAATATTTCGTGCTGCTTTCATCGGTCGCGCATGGCCATATCGGTTGAAGGTAATTAAACCAAAAACCAACCAACCAATCAACCGCACAATCTGTGTTTTAAAAGTTGTATCAGTTGAGAAATGATTCGCCCTGGTAGCTTTAGACACAAATGCAGCAATCGCCTGATTCTGGCCAGATGGATTTCGTGGGAAATCTATGAACAACAAACAAACAGACAAACAAACAAGCAAAAGATACCAGGAACAACAAATGGCATCAAACCTTTTAGCTACGTGATACCACATAAACACTTTTTCACGGCGTCAGACTCCACTGAGACATGACGGGTCATCAGCCATAAAACAAAATCATCGTGCCTTATTCCTGATCAGGTCTCTCTCTCCCTGGAGTCTGATTTGCACAGCGCTGTAGGTTTATCTTCGCCATATTACACAACTTGCCGGAATGTACCTCGCACCTTTGAGGTTGTACAGCCTGCGAAGAAAACAATAGACGAAGTCTGGAAATAAATCTGATGGGTTTTTATGGGTTGTGGAAAAATTGCTTTCCTTTGTTTTCCTTGCTTTTCCATAGAAACACTGAGGCAAGCTAAAAGTGAAATAATAACCTCACACTTTAGAGGTTGTATAATCTGCGAAGAAAACAATAGACGAATTATGGAAATAACGTTGTCGGAGTTTTTTGGGTTGTGGAAAAGTTGCTTTTCCTTGCTTTTCCATAGAAACACTGAGGCAAGCTACAAGTGACATTGTAACCTCACCCCGTAGAGGTTGTACAGCTTGCGAAGAAAACAATGGACGAATTGTGGAAATAACTCTGTCGGGTTTGTATGGGTTGTGGACAAGTTGCTTTGCCTGGTTTTTATATTTAGTCAAGTTTTGACTAAATATTTTAACATCGAGGGGGAATCGAAACGAGGGTCGTGGTGTATGTGCGTGTGTGTGTCTGTCTGTCTGTGTGTGTGTGTAGAGCGATTCAGACTAAACTACTGGACCGATCTTTATGAAATTTGACATGAGAGTTCCTGGGTATGAAATCCCCGAACATTTTTTTCATTTTTTTGATAAATGTCTTTGATGACGTCATATCCTGCTTTTCGTGAAAGTTGAGGCGGCACTGTCACGCCCTCATTTTTCAACCAAATTGGTTGAAATTTTGGTCAAGTAATCTTCGACGAAGCCCGGACTTCGGTATTGCATTTCTGCTTGGTGGCTTAAAAATTAATTAATGACTTTGGTCATTAAAAATCGGAAAATTGTAAAAAAAAATAAAAATTTATAAAACGATCCAAATTTACGTTTATCTTATTCTCCATCATTTGCTGATTCCAAAAACATATAAATATGTTATATTCGGATTAAAAACAAGCTCTGAAAATTAAATATATAAAAATTATTATCAAAATTAAATTGTCGAAATCAATTTAAAAACACTTTCATCTTATTCCTTGTCGGTTCCTGATTCCAAAAACATATAGATAGGATAGGATAGGATAGGATTTTATATAGTCCATGAGGGTAACCTCACAGAAATTCGGGCTGCTTTCTCCCTGGGCCGGGGAAAGCGAGCTGCCATACAGTATACGGCGCTACCCATTTTTTTTTCCTGCATGCGTGTATTCATGTTTCCAAGCCCTGAGACTTAATGCCGTGTGAGATGGAATTTTTTACACTTTATTCCAAGTCACACGGGTATTTGATGGACATTTTTATCTATGCCTATACAATTTTGCCAGGAAAGACCCTTTTGTCAATCGTGGGATCTTTAACGTGCACACCCCAATGTAGTGTACACGAAGGGACCTCGGTTTTTCGTCTCATCCGAAAGACTAGCACTTGAACCCACCACCTAGGTTAGGAAAGGGGGGAGAAAATTGCGGCCTGACCCAGGCCTGAACACGCAACCTCTCGCTTCCGAGCGCAAGTGCGTTACCACTCGGCCACATATATGATATGTTTGGATTAAAAACACGCTCAGAAAGTTAAAACAAAGAGAGGTACAGAAAAGCGTGCTATCCTTCTTAGCGCAACTACTACCCCGCTCTTCTTGTCAATTTCACTGCCTTTGCCATGAGCGGTGGACTGACGATGCTACGAGTATACGGTCTTGCTGAAAAATGGCATTGCGTTCAGTTTCATTCTGTGAGTTCGACAGCTACTTGACTAAATATTGTATTTTCGCCTTACGCGACTTGTTACATTTAGTCAAGTTTTGACTACATGTTTTAACATAGAGGGGGGAATCGAGACGAGGGTCGTGGTGTATGTGTGTGTGTGTGTGTGTGTGTGTGTGTGTGTGTGTGTGTGTGTGTGTGTGTGTGTGTGTGTGTGTGTGTGTGTGTGTGTGTGTGTGTGGGTAGAGCGATTCAGACTAAACTACTGGACTGATCTTTATGAAATTTGACATGAGAGTTCCTGGGTATGATATCCCCGGACGTTATTTTTCATTTTTTCGATAAATACCTTTGATGACGTCATATCCGGCTTTTTGTAAAAGTTGAGGCGGCACTGTCACACCCTCAATTTTCTATTAAATTGATTGAAATTTTTGCAAAGCAATCTTCGACGAAGGCTGGGGTTTGGTATTGCATTTCAGCTTGGTGGCTTAAAAACTAATGAGTGAGTTTGGTCATTGAAAATCGGAAACTTGTAATTAAAATTATTTTTTTATTAAACGATCCAAAAACAATTTCTTCGTCATTTTCTGATTCCAAAAACATATACATATGTTATATTTGGATTAAAAACAATATCTGAAAATTAAAAATGTAAAAATTATGATCACAATTAAATTTCCGAACTCGAATTAAAAACAATTTCATCTTATTCCTTGTCGGTTCCTGATTCCAAAAAACATATAGATATGATATGTTTGGATTAAAAACACGCTCAGAAAGTTAAAACGAAGAGAGGCACAGAAAAGCGTGCTATGCAGCACAGCGAAACCACTACCGCGCTGAACAGGCTCGTCAGTTTCACTCCGTTTTGCACAAGCGGCGGACTACGGTCATTGTAAAAAAAAACAAGTCGCGTAAGGCGAAAATACAATATTTAGTCAAGTAGCTGTGGAACTCACAGAATGAAAGTGAACGCAATGTAATTTTTCAGCAAGACCGTATACTCGTAGCATCGTCAGTCCACCGCTCATGGCAAAGGCAGTGAAATTGACAAGAAGAGCGGGGTAGTAGTTGCGCTAAGAAGGATAGCACGCTTTTCTGTACCTCTCTTTGTTTTAACTTTCTGAGCGTGTTTTTAATCCAAACATATCATATCTATATGTTTTTGGAATCAGGAACCGACAAGGAATAAGATGAAAGTGTTTTTAAATTGATTTCGACAATTTAATTTTGATAATAATTTTTATATATTTAATTTTCAGAGCTTGTTTTTAATCCGAATATAACATATTTATATGTTTTTGGAATCAGCAAATGATGGAGAATAAGATAAACGTAAATTTGGATCGTTTTATAAATTTTTATTTTTTTTTACAATTTTCAGATTTTTAATGACCAAAGTCATTAATTAATTTTTAAGCCACCAAGCTGAAATGCAATACCGAACCCCGGGCTTCGTCGAAGATTACTTGACCAAAATTTCAACCAATTTGGTTGAAAAATGAGGGCGTGACAGTGCCGCCTCAACTTTCACGAAAAGCCGGATATGACGTCATCAAAGACATTTATCCAAAAAATGAAAAAAACGTTCGGGGATTTTATACCCAGGAACTCTCATGTCAAATTTCATAAAGATCGGTCCAGTAGTTTAGTCTGAATCGCTCTACACACACACACAGACAGACAGACAGACACACACACACACACACACACACACACACACACATACACCACGACCCTCGTCTCGATTCCCCCCTCTACGTTAAAATATTTAGTCAAAACTTGACTAAATATAAAAATGCAGTGCGTTCAGTTTCATTCTGTGAGTTCGACAGCTTGACTAAATGTAGTTAACTGACTAAATATAAAAATGCAGTGCGTTCAGTTTCATTCTGTGAGTTCCACAGCTTGACTGAATGTAGTTATTTCGCCTTACGCGACTTGTTACACCCCCGGTATAGGGGTGTGTATAGGATTCGCTCGATGTGTTTGTTTGTTTGTGTTCGCATATAGATCTCAAGAATGAACGGACCGATCGTCACCAAACTTGGTGAACAGGTTCTATACATTCCTGAGACGGTCCTTACAAAAATTGGGACCAGTCAAACACACGGTTAGGGAGTTATTGGTGGATTAAGATTCTACAAGGACTTATAGAGGGACATATTAATGGTCAAAGGGAAATAACCTTCTCAGTTGGTGGCAGTGAGAATGGTTATTTCCCTTTGACCAACGGGGGTGTTTTTCCTACCTCGGAGGAATTTCTTGTTTTTCTTTGCTTTTCCATAGAAACACAGAGGCAAGCTACAAGTGACTTTGCAGCCGTGCCTCGGTGTTTCTATGGAAACAAGGGGAAAAAACTCTTCCACAACCCATAACATCTTGATAGAGTTAAGGCGGTCCTTAATTAAGACCGAAGTCGACTTCGCGAAGACTTTGCGAAGTCTTTTTTTACCGAAAACTCAATGCTAAAGCTCCGTGCGGCCAGCTTCGCGAAGACGTTGCGAAGTCTTTTTACCGAAAACTCAATGCTAAAGCTCCGTGCGGCCAGCTTCGCGAAGACTTTGCGAAGTCTTTTTACCGAAAACTCAATGCTAAAGCTCCGTGCGGCCAGCTTCGCCCATGTAAGGACATGCTTTTTCTCACTATTCAGACAAAAGAAATGAGACTGACTGCTTGGCATCTTGTTCTGTTGGTCATTGCTTCCAGTGGTCGAGTTCCTTGATGTTTAGCTGGCTTCTGTGTTTCCCTTGTGCATTATTGTTGCCCTTGGTGATTATGTCATGAGAAATTGTCTGCTGTGAAGTCTTTGGGCTCAGGCTAGAAATAACTAAACCCTATAGGTGCAGCTCATCCCTCGGCAGACTCAGTGCTGTTATTACGGTGGACTGCACCCCCCTACCACCCCCACCCCCGCCCCGGACCCTCTCCCGCCCCCACCTTTAAAGACATCCAAAAGTCTGAGAAAATTGAGTCTTAAAAATTGAAAAAAAGGTGAGATACTTCAAAATGGAGGGGGGGGGAGGGGGGGCGAACAGAGGTTGGCAACGGGGAATTAGTGGGTTTCACTGTGACAGCAATTTATTTTTGCGGCTTGTTGACAGTTTCAGTATGAATAGTACAGGGTGACCCCCCAAAAAAGAGTATCCAAACAAAACGTCATAAATTGAACAAAAATAAAGCAATCTTCATGAAATTTATTTACACACACAAGTAGCCTCTGCATGATTTGCACAGACAATTTTAGCGTTCTAGCTTGTCTTTTAGGAAAGTTATGCTCATTCTACAGAACATGCTCCAAATAGCGTCCGCGCCGCTGCAGGCAAACTTGAACTCGCCGCGCAAAGTTATCAATCACCCGCACACACTTCTGTTGCGATATTCCGCGAATGGTTGGTGTGATGGCTCTCTTGAGTTCTGTGATTGTCTGTGGGTTGTTCCTGTAGACGTTGTCTTTCAGGAACCCCCAAAGATAGAAATCTGGGGGATTTAAATCCGGGGGAGGCCATTTGGACCATGTTATGTAGAATGGGCATAACTTTCCCGAAAGACAAGCTTGAACGCTAACATTTTCTGTGCAAATCATGCACATGCTACTTGTGTGTGTAAATAAATTTTATGAAGATTGCTTTATTTTTGTTCAATTTATGACGTTTTGTTTGGGTACTCTTTTTTGGGGGTCACCCTGTACATGAGAGTTTCTACGGTTTACATAACAGCAACAACGTTCTCCTAGCTGCCAGACGAGCGTTATTTATGTTTTTTTCGACACTTGTGCGAGGCAAAAAGCGAGTTACGTCTGAAAAACGGCGTTCATCTTACGCTCTCCTCTGTCACTATGTTGTCATTCTTGGCTCGTGTGTGTTAACAAAGATGATGGTTGGCGTTCCTGTGGCGCGTGCTTGCAGATGAGCGTGCGGAGTGAAGGCTGATTTGAGGAGTTGAATGCGTGCGTTTTCAGACTGATTTCTGGTGTTAAGTGCGTGAGTTTTATGGTGTTAAATGTTAAAGGCTGCCATATTCGTAGCGTTCATTAATTAATTCATATTGTTTACATGTGCCAATTAATGTTATAAAACTGTAGCTAAGGCGATATAATAACAATATTGGCTGTAGCTTTCGAACACAGAAAAAAATATTTCAGTATTGCAAAGTGGTGTTGATAGTGTCGAATGTAAAAAGAACAGTCTCAAACGCCATCTTTGGTTTACGAAACGTCACGAAGTGACGTCAACAGTCTAAAAATAGCCCAAGTCCTGGAGAACTGTTGCTAAATAATGCAATAAAGAATTCATTATTTCTCGTAATGGTAAGGACTTCAAACCTACAACTTTGCAGGAAACTTATTTTATACATCCCCGCAACGATGGGAAAAGCCCTGGAAGTAATTAAACTAATTAAATAGGACTATGTCAGCCTTAAAGGTTTTCAGATTATGATTTGTGATGTTAAATGTGCAAGTTTTCAGATTTGACTTGTGGAGTTGAATGTGTGAGTTATCAGATTTTGACTTGTGGAGTTGAATGTGCGAGTTATCAGATTTTGACTTGTGGAGTTGAATGTGGGAGTTATCAGATTTTGACTTGTGGAGTTGAATGTGGGAGTTATCAGATTTTGACTTGTGGAGTTGAATGTGGGAGTTATCAGATTTTGACTTGTGGAGTTGAATGTGCGAGTTATCAGATTTTGACTTGTGGAGTTGAATGTGGGAGTTTTCAGATTTTGACTTGTGGAGTTGAATGTGCGAGTTATCAGATTTTGACTTGTGGAGTTGAATGTGCGAGTTATCAGATTTTGACTTGTGGAGTTGAATGTGGGAGTTTTCAGATTTGACTTGTGGAGTTGAATGTGTGAGTTATCAGATTTTGACTTGTGGAGTTGAATGTGCGAGTTATCAGATTTTGACTTGTGGAGTTGAATGTGGGAGTTATCAGATTTTGACTTGTGGAGTTGAATGTGCGAGTTATCAGATTTTGACGTGTGGAGTTGAATGTGCGAGTTTTCTGACTCTGATTTCTGGACTTTTCATACCTAGTTTTAGGAAAATGCAGCAGCCCAAAACCGACATGCTTTGTGATTTCTGAGTTGTTGTTTTTTGGGTGTGTTTTTTGGTGCTGTATTAGTTTCGTAATTGTACCCTGTGTCAACCTGCGAAATTGATTGACCAAGAATTGCTCGGGAGGATGAACTTGATCCAGGCGGAAGATTTGTGGTGTCTTCAAAGGGAAGGATGCTTTCCTTCCTTGTCAACTCGTCAAGAGATCTGTGATAGTAAACGGTAAGAAATCCAGGATCCTTTAACATTTCAACCGGTTCCAAGACAGTTAGAATTCTTCAAACGCTCACACGACCCCGACCCACCCATACCATCCCCACCCCACCCCCACCCCCAACCCCAACCCAATTAACACCATCAGACAAGTCCAATCGGC
Source organism: Littorina saxatilis (assembly GCF_037325665.1). Lineage (NCBI taxonomy): Eukaryota > Metazoa > Mollusca > Gastropoda > Littorinimorpha > Littorinidae > Littorina > Littorina saxatilis. The sequence goes on along the minus strand of NC_090254.1, from coordinate 38,011,510 downwards.
ACAGACATGGGGAAAGTACCAAGGCGAAATCGAAGCAAGCAGAATTCATTATCGCGGCTGAGATGAGATTTCCGACTCTCAGGACTTCTCACCGCCAAATGGATCCCAGGCCGATCAAGTGTCTTCAGGCGAGCGTTTAAGGTGCTGAGCAGTTGAAGCTGTCGCTTGGAGTGTTTGGTGTTTCTGTTAAAGACAGAAGAAGCTTGGGTAGAGGTGTGACTTCTTGCTGTTCTGTTACTGCCAAGTGTTGATTCTTCAAGTGATCAAGTGTCTTCAGCCGAGCGTTTAAGCAGTTGAAGCTGTCACTGGGAGTTTTTGGTGTTTCTGTTAAAGACAGAAGAAGCTTGGATAGACTTCTTGCTGTTCTGTTACTGCCAAGTGTGGATTCTTCAGGTGATCAAATAAACACTTTGGGGCTCATGTTTAGAACATTTTGATGTGTTCAGTATGCGATCTTCTTCTTCTTGTTGTTGATCACACGTCTATATTGTAAGCTCGGACAGTGAGACAAATGATACTGTCTTCTCCAGGTCCTTCTTTCCTCCGTACAGCTGGCAGCGGAGGGGGACTGCAGTTTAGATCGAATGCGTAAAAGAAAAGTGTTCAGTATGTGTGTAAAAGTGTTCTAAAAGTGTTCAAATCAGGACATAAAAAATCGATTTGGAGTGATCTTAATAGGCAACATTTGGAGTGTTCTAAATCTGAACACTTATGTTTAGAATGCAGAGGGGCATTTAAGGCGCTGAGAGGATCGAGCGGTCAATTAATGGATTCGTTTTGTTGGAAGTCCTGAG
>NC_090254.1:37968216-38005716 GCF_037325665.1 Littorina saxatilis | reverse complement strand
ACCTCAGACTTTAAAATTGGCAATCTAGTGGCTGCTCCGCCTGGCGTCTGGCATTATGGGGTTAGTGCTAGGACTGGTTGGTCCGGTGTCAGAATAATGTGACTGGGTGAGACATGAAGCTTGTGCTGCGACTTGTGTGTGGCGCACGTTAAATGTCAAAGCAGCACCGCCCTGATATGGCCCTTCGTGGTCGGCTGGGCGTTAAGCAAAGAAAGAAAGAAAGAAAGAAACGTATTTCACGCAGCAACGTACATTCAGACCGGTGTGCAGAGGGAGCAGCCAGGTTGTTGACTTGTGCTGTGTCCACGTTGAAGGGTGCCCTTATCTATTCTTAGCGGATTATGACTTGATTCAGTTATTCTGCAGAAAAACAGAAATGCTGGAGAAAACTACCCGGGCCCCCAAAAATATTTAGCTCCCAGCGGCACTTGAACCCAGAGCGACGGATCGAAATTCCGAATCCGTAACCACTGCACTATGCTACTCGTGTGGTTGATTATATAGGATAAGTATCCTTAGCGGATTATGACTTTATTCAGTTATTCTGCAGAAAAGACAAATGCTGGAGAAAAACCTGTGTATTTCATTAAAACCCGGGACCATGCCCCTAATGGCTTTGCCGTGAGGGCGTGAAACTTGAATTTCTCTCTGTAATCAACCACATATGCATAATTTTATGTCAGTAGTGGTTTACATGATTGGGAAGGAGTGTGTCTTTAACTTCAGACTTTAACCCCCGGGGGTACCATGTCTATCGTAACCGCTATTTGCGATATGAGCAGACTAAGGAAAGAAAGGGGAATTCTTTGACCGTTTTTAACATTTCTCTAAGTGAAGCTTTTGTCGCACAAGTCTAACGCAAGTGTTCTTGTGTAAAAGTCGGAAACTGGTTTTCTCACGTTTATGAATGTTCGCAACCTAATAGGAATACTGTGGCTCCAGACTACCTATAATCGTGCGACCATGGAACAAATCACCAGTGATACTGAAGAAAGCTTAGACAATCGTACATTGAATGGGTGCACAGAATGTAAGCAATGGTTAATTTAATGTGTGAACAATATCACCCGGCAATCGTGTCTTCCGGTTGGCCTAGTGGTAAGGCGTCCGCCCCGTGATCGGAAGGTCGTGGGTTCGAACCCCGGCCGGGTCATACCTAAGACTTTAAAATTGGCAATCTAGTGGCTGCTCCGCCTGGCGTCTGGCATTATGAGGTTAGTGCTAGGACTGGTTGGTCCGGTGTCAGAATAATGTGACTGAGTGAGACATGAAGCCTGTGCTGCGACTTCTGTCTTGTGTGTGGCGCACGTTAAATGTCAAAGCAGCACCGCCCTGATATGGCCCTTCGTCGTCGGCTGGGCGTTAAGCAAGCAAACAAACAAACAAACAAACAAACAAGCAAGCAAGCAAGCAAGCACACAAACAAACAAACAAACAAACGAGCGAGCGAGCGAGCGAGCGAGCAAGCAAACAAGCAAGCAAACAAACAAACAAACAAACAAGCAAGCAAACAAACAAACAAACAAACAAACAAACAAACAAACAAACAAACAAACAAACAAACAAATCGTGTCTTCAAAAGTGCGATCAGTTCGGTCCTGTTGTCTTCGAGTAGGATATTTTTATTTTTAATTTTTTTTATTTTTTAATTTTGAAACGTTGGCAGTCTGATTTGTCTTTGGATTTCGAATAGGATACGCTTCTCGTAAATGGACAGTACTCTGTGCTACGGCTTCTGCACCAGCGGAATTAAACATCTATGGTTTGAAATGATCATTTTTGCTGGCAGTGGCAACTAAGTAAAACATTTACTTCTCAAAGTTATTTAGGAAGCAGATCCTGCAGATTGAATCGAGTCGGTGAGAGATACTGAGGATTTGATCAAGGTACACTGGAAAGGAAGGATTTGCAGAAAAAACAGCGGAACAAATGTGCAACAAAGTATATACGAAATAATGAAATGTGCAGTGCAGTCTATGTGAACGGAACTGTATGTGCTGCAAAGCCTATTTGAACGAAAAACAGGAACAGCTCTCATGGCAGAGTGCCTATATTAAAGAAACAGGAACGGAGCGTTGCTGCGCAGTGTCTATATGAACGGAACTTAATTTGTCTCCCGCAAAGTCTATTTGAACGAAAAACTAGACTCTCGTGACAGAGTGCCTTTACTGAAGAAAAAGTAGAGGAGCGTTGCCGCGCAGTGTCTGTATGAACGAAACTAATGGATGATATAGGAATCAAAAGTAATAGATGATATAGGAAGTGCAGGGTACACAAAAGCGTGCAAAATCGAACGTACAAGTGTCAAAGTGAATGATGACGACCATTCGGACCTGTTGCAGAGAAAGATACACAGATGTCTAGGACACAGACACCACGGCACACTTTTAGTTTTTAGACTTTTCCCTCAGTCTTCTGTTGAGGTCGTGTATGTGACATCATGGTGGAAGGGAATTGGGGTCAGATGCACATGGAATGAATAATATCGTAGTTAAGGATTTAATACTTGCAACGTTTTCGATCAAATGCATTTTCAGTCATTTGTTTGACTCTGTCTTCTTCTTCTTTTGTCGTTCGTAGGCTGGTAAAATTGTCATTCCGCTTTGCAAGACAAACTGTGATGAATAGGTCTGGGGCCGAACAGCTTTCTCAATTTTAGTGGAATCTCCGTGTTCTGTTTGACTCTTTCAAAGCAATATACGTGCATTTGTAACTATTATATTGAACTAGACATGTGCTTGATGGCAGACTTTGAAGTGTGAAAGCGATTGTATTTTTGAAAAGTGTTCCATGTGAGGTTCTAGCGGTGTATAAAACACGTCAGAATTTAATACCATAGTCGTTTGGAATAGTTGGACGAAAGCAGAGCACGCAGCGCGACGCATAGTCAGGTTTTTTTACGTTCTTTATCGGAAGTTGTACGTATTCCTTCATGTGTATACACGCAAGCACAAGACCAAGTTCGCACAGAAAAGATCATGTAATCCATTTCAGAGTTCGTATCGGTGGGTTATAGAAACAAGAATATACCCAGCATGCTTCCGCCGAAAGCGGCGTATGGCTGCCTAAATGGCGGGGTAAAAACGGTCATACACGTAAACCCCCACTCGTGCAAAAAACACGAGTGTACGATGGAGTCTCAGCCCATGAACGCAGAAGAAGAAAAGAAGAATAAGAAGTAAATAAATGTGTGCAATAGACTGCACAGATGTCGAGTGCCTGTAAGTTTTGAAAAGTTAGATTCAATGTAAACCCTGAGAGTAGCACTGACGTAAAATGGCAGGCTTTTAAGCTGACACTTTCTGCGCTGAAAGTGTTTTTACAACCCATTTCTGCCAGCCAGGCTTTTAAAACTTCAGAAGTAAACGGCATGGTTTTAAACCATTACAACCATTACTAATGTAAAAATCCGTTGTGTGCACGAAACCTCTTCAACAGTAGCGTTGTAAATCCTCTTGAGCAGTGGCGTTGTTAATGCTTTTGAGCGGTACAGCAGTGGCATTGAAAAGAAGAAACTCGTGACCAGTACACCACTTACTCTGTGGTCAAAGTAGCATGGAACATCGTTTTCGAAGAAAAGATTAAAGTCCATCAGGCTTGCCCAAAAGTTGATGGAATCCTGTACGTATACGCGTGTAGCTTATTGGAGCAAAACCTAGACCTCGCAGACTTTGGTGCCCCCTTCCTGTCCTTCGGACAAGAAGTTATTTGGTAATGTTCAAGAATACTATCAGATGTTTGATGGGTTGTTGACAGACCAGCTTTTTTGTCGGTCCGAGGGGGAGCATATCGTCTTTTGTTTCATATTTATTGACCAAGGCCGAAGGCCGCGGTCAATAAATATGAAACAAAAGTCGATATGCCCCCCGAGGACCGACAAAAAAGCTGGTCTGGCAACAAACCATCAAACATCGTTTTTGTCATCATTTTGGTGGTTCAACATTAAGTGAAAAATCAACACAGGGAGCCATGGTTTGAAACGCGAGTTCTGTTATTATAATGCATGTTCGGGGCCCCAGCACGTTGTTCAAAGCTGGCGTGCGAAAGCAACTTACTGTGTGTGATTTGAGTTTTAAATGTTGAGACAAGTATGTCAGGTTTGAGGATGCGAAGTTCTGTAGGTTCCGACTACAGAGTGGTGTGTGAAACCAACAGTAAGCGCCTTTGAAACGATAGTGCCCACATGTTGCATTCGAGCGATGGGATTGTCGTATTTCAAACGAGGTGATTTGCTTGCACAGTCAGCGTTGACCATCTCATAACAGATCTGTTATGTGGATTATCGTGCGACGTTCGAGTCGGAGGCAAGGAATCGCAGGAAGCAAAGATGAGTCTTTTTCCATTGTCACCTTTCTTTCCGGTTGTTGGTGCATATAATATTGTGCGGACAAAATGATGCGACGGCGAGTGTTTTTTGCTTCCAAGATTTTGTGGTGTGGGTATTGTTTTGCTCGTTTCATACTCACACCAAAACCTGAAACACACCCCACCCCACCCCCCCCCCTCCCTCACAATCAGTCCATGAACACAAACACTGACACACACAAATAAATGATCAAGTTACCCCCCCCCCCCCCAACCCTTCACTTGCACACCTGCAACGCAGACGATCATATTATTGATTAAATATTCATATAGGTCAGTGTTGGGTTTATTGTTCTTGCTTGTGTTATTGCAGAATCGGTTATCTCTTATTGCTACACGTGTCTCTTCATTACATTTCACCATCGCCCTACCACCCTGCCCCTCTCAGTATTCCACGACTCGGTTTTCAGTGGTAAATATTAGTAATCGAATATTGAAGCTACGTTGAGTCAAAGGTCACAGAAGATTTGCATCGTGCAGCACTGCACGAATTGGGTCAAAGGACACAAACGATTTGCGTCGTGCCGCGAAGGAAAGATAATCGCGATCTTGTTTCTCATTGCCTCTCTGTTTTTCATTAGACTTGTCATTCTGCTTGCTCGGCTTTGTCAGATGTCTTCATTTCTTGTTGCTATGTTCTTTGCTTTTTTTATTATTATTTTTTTATTTGCGCTTAGTTTATCGATATGTTTTATCTTCTCACAAAGTCATGGAGTGCGTGTATCATATGACTTTGTGAGAAGATAAAACATATCGATAGGTTTCATTTGTTTGCGATAAAGCATAAATGTATGACCTTTGATGAGGTAGTTTTGTTTTTTGTTTACATTTGCCAGTTCGCCAGTTCGTATTTGGAACTTGGCGAAGCAGTGTCGTCTGTTTAGGTCTGGGGAAACGCCAATGAAAAGAGCCGAAGAATCCTCGAGCGTTTCTATTGGGTTTGCTTTTGATTATCCATGTAATAGGGCTTCCTGCAACTATGGTAACCGGGGATTTATTCCCCGGGGAACATGAGATTTATTTCCCAGGTGCTTGTGAAGGAAAACTCGTGAAAATGATGACAATGTCTTTCATTCAAGGAAGCTGTTGCATGGTCATAATTTTATTGTAAACGAATAAAATAATAATAAATGATAATAATGGACATTTAGCGCTTCTCCACAGGTCGAAGCGCTTTACAAGAATCGTGGTTGTGTGTTGAGACTGAGGCTAAATTAGGGTCCTCTTGGACAATCGCGTTGAAAACGGAATCTCTGTATCAGGGCATGAGTTGTTAAGTTGACAAAGTAGCCGTGACATCATTTTTTGGAAAAAAAAGATGAAAGTCTGTCTAGGCGCTTGTGAACAGGTGGAAGGAATGCAGTCACTAATAATTGACGCGTGTCTAGCTGATGAGAACAAGGACTACACTTTGCAGCAAGGACTACACTTTGCAGCAAGGACTACACTTTGCAGCAAGGACTACACTTTGCAGTAAGGACTACACTTTGCAGCAAGGACTACACTTTGCAGTAAGGACTACACTTTGCAGCAAGGACTACACTTTGCAGTAAGGACTACACTTTGCAGTAAGGACTACACTTTGCAGCAAGGACTACACTTTGCAGTAAGGACTACACTTTGCAGCAAGGACTACACTTTGCAGCAAGGACTACACTTTGCAGCAATGACTACACTTTGCAGCAAGGACTACACATTGCAGCAAGGACTACACTTTGCAGTAAGGACTACACTTTGCAGCAAGGACTACACTTTACAGCAAGGACTACACTTTGCAGCATTTTAAAGCCCCTCTCCGCGTTCTTTAGATTATATATTTACGGGTGATCTTCAAGAATAGTGTCCCTAGTTCAATGAAACGGTTGAATGGTCATAATTGTATTGCAGACGAAGAGAACCATGGCAGTGTATTTAAATTGAGGCAAAATTAAGGTCATGTTGGACAGTCGCGTTAAGAAAGGAGCTCCAGTGCATTAGTTGCTCTATGGAAAAAGTAACTTCGAAAAGATGAAGGTCTGTCTGCTGTTCGAAAAGCTAGCAGGAATACAATAGCCATTTGCACGCGTGTGTCGCTATTTTGATCTTCTTCTTCTTCTTCTTCTTCTTCTTCTTCTTCTTCTTCTTCTTCTTCTTCTTCTTCTTCTTCTTCTTCTTCTTCTTCTTCTTCTTCTTCTTCTTCAGCGTTCCAGAATTTCCTGGTTACGTGTGAGCTCATTTGCCCATTTGGGTTCCCCACACTATACTCTGAGAGCATAGTCAGCTTCACTCCGCTTTCGTTGAGTAGGCATGCTGGGTATTTTTGTGTTTCCATAACAGACCGAACTCCGACATGGATTACAGGATCTTTTCCGTGCGCACTTGGTCTTGTGCTTGCGTGTACACACGAAGGGGGTTAAGTCACTAGCAGGTCTGCACATAAGTTGGCCTGGGAGATCGGAAAAATCTCCACTCTTAACCCACCAGGCGGCAGCGACCGGGATTCGAACTCACGACCTCCCGATTAGGAGGCCGACGTCTTACCACCACGCCACTGCGCCCGTCGCTATTTAGATCAAGGGCTAGACGTTGAAGCCTTTGATGCCTCCTCCATGTCTTTTAGATTATAAATTAGATGGTAATGTTCGAGATAAGTGTCTGTAATTCCAGGGAAGTAGTTAAGCTATACTTTTCAGACAAAGAGAAAGGTGACAGTGTGCTAAAATTAGGGACGCGACATCGTGGTGAAAAGCGATATTTTTTACTTTGAATTTCGATTTATTCCGTAAGCTTTATTTTCATGTTCAAGAAACAACACTACGCGCTGGACTGCTGAAGGAGACACTTAATTTGGATACTGCTCTGGAATTTGACCAATTTTATGAGTGTGTTGCTTCTTTTGACTACACTTCGTTTCACTGCAAATTGTTTCTCAATGTGCTGTTCTGTGACTGTGTTTTGGATATAATTATGTTATCCATTATCGTCTGTAAGTGTGATTAACAGCAAGACAGCCTTGAAACGTTTCTCAATGTGCTGATCATCTGTGACTGTGTTTTGAATATATGTTACAAACCGTGTATAGTACCGTTGTGTTTTCAGCGTAGCAATAGGGTCCGATATTTAGACGAGACAAGTATAATGCGACGAGTCGAAGACGAGTCGCATTATACTTGTTCGAGTCTAAATATCGGACCCTATTGCTACGCTGAAAACACAATAGCGATTATATAGCTGTTCTGACCTTGATTTGTTGTTCCAAACTTACAAAATGACAGTTTTTGCGTCGATGCGTTGATCTCAGGTTTTGATAGCAGACGCCGTTTCTTATGCGCATTAGTTTTGCGCAGGCGCCACACTGACTTTGGAAAAAAACTAGATTTGACAACACAGCTGTTTTATTCATTCGTATACAACAAAAAGAAGTTTGAGTTTTTTTCATTTTGAACAAGACTACTTATGAAGAAGACCAAAGCACAACATCAACGGAAAACTAGAAACAACTGAAGAACTAGGATGCAACAAGGGGAGGAGAAGAGCGCAGCTAATCCGTACAACGCGAGCAGACGGCAAGAAGTTTTCAGTTTGGGTGAATGGCATGTATACTTGTCTCGTCATGAAGCGAACTTTTCAAACTAAGTTATAAACGACTACATGAATGTTAGTGCCATGGGTTGTACATCAATACTTCAGGGGGGAAGTGGGGTATTTAGTGTTGAGTTACGAGATAAGAAAAGCCGAATGCGAAACTGAGTTTGTGTTAGTCGGCAACTGAGCTCACACAGGCACACAAAAACGGCTGTTCCGTTTTACTCCCCTGTTTGTACTACATCTTTCGACTTTGGGCATTTTGTGGTGTTTAGGGACAGAAAATAATTGGTTTAGTCCTGTTTCATCGGGAAGTTAGCAGAAAAGGGTATGCTATCGACATTTGTAAAGCTGAAAAACATTCCCGAGAAAAATTTCAAGTTGTCAGTCGATAGAAACATCGCCGCCGGCGTGGTACAGATGGGTAAACCGGAACCATGCGTCTTTGTTATTGACAATATGCTTTTGGATATTGAGAAAAATGGCCGACTTCCGTAGCATTATGCTTTGATGATCGGAAGAGACCATCCAATCACAGCCCCCGAATTCCCCCACGTGTTCATCAGAATAGCTATATTAATACATCAGTCGCGAGTTGATTTGCGTTTTTTTCTTGTGTTTCACGTGCAACGGTTTGTTTCTGCCAGGTCAACGTTGACAGTGCAACAGTGATTTCCATGTCATCCATTATCGTCTGTAAGTGTGATAAACTGGATTTTTGAAGAGAAACAACAGCAAGACAGTCTTGAAACTTGGAAAGAATTGTCGCATGATCATGATGACGTGAGCCATGGATTTAAAGACATTGACATTGTTTCTTTGGCTGCCAATGACAAAGGACAATCGATAACTGTGTAACACTGTATCAATATTCTTATACAGCACACGTAGCAGCAATTGAACGCATGTGAGGCATAACAAATCAACAGAGCTAACCACTCCACTGGAAAAAACAATACTGCTCAGAAAACTACGCGCCGCAGTGTGTGAAAGACTGGAATACCATATTCCAGGGAAATCCATACACACCCACGCCAATGCCAATAGCAAAAGGCGTTACATAAAGAAGTCACGCAGAGCCTTCCTCGGCAAAATCAGTGAGTTGAAGACGGGAATATTGCCAACCAGGCCCAAGGGAAAAAGCGTATTAGTGCACACAAATTAGCAAACGCGTTACACAAAAGTCACATCTTCTCACCAATTAGCAACACAAAGACATGTGCAGATCTTAACGAGACAGCCAATGAGATAACGCGTTACACACAAAACCCGTGTCCAACCAATCAGCGACACAAAGACACGCTCAGATCTTAACGAGACAGCCAATGAGAAGCGGCAAGCGGTAGCGCGTCACAGAATCACGCTCCGTCAGTCACGGTGTCACGAACAAGATTAATGCCTACGATGACCCGACCTTATTCAGCGTGTGAAACTGATCGAACTTTGCCCGCGAGTCTCTTAATCTGCCGTGAATAATCACACCCTGGTTGCAAGGCGAGGCCATGTTGTAGATTAAATCGATTACACCGATGAAAAGAGGCAGCAGCAAGGATTGTCAAAAAGGAAAGAGTGAGAGGGAGAAAATCTTGACAAACATTTTGTGAAATTGAAACGACAGAAGTGCAAGTTCATCGATTTCATCAGGGGGAAAGCTTCCAGCAAACATCGTCCCTCGCAAAAAGAGAGAAAACTAACAAACAAAAATCAGACAACAAAAACTCTCTCGACAAGGAAAAAACAACCCCAGCAAAGCGGAAGGCTGGGCCCGCCTGCCTGTGCGCTAGCGCGGAAAGCTAAACGGTGGGAAGGGAGACTAGTCGGCGAGTTGGTGAACATTCCGAGATGAGGTTGTCGAACGTGCGCGAAGAGCTGGAGAGAGGTGAAGGAGGAGGAGGGTACGGAGACGGGGATGGGGGCGACGGCCAGGGAGTATGGATTGTCAGCACTGGGACGCCACTTCTGGAACCAGAGAACAGGTGAGAGGATAAAAAAGTGGAGCATAAAATCCGCAAGAAATCACGCACGCACAGGCATACACACACACTAACGCACGCACACACACTCACACGAACGCACGCACACACACACACACACACACACACACACACACACACACACACACACACACACACACACTAACACACACATACACTCACACATACACACACACACACACACATACACTGACATACACACACGAACGCACGTACACACACACTTACACACATACATCAGAAACACACTCACACACATACACGCAAACTTACATACGCACACATCCACACTTATGTGTTTCTTCGTAGATAACGTAACGTCTCTATTAATTTGAATACCATGTTAAAGGCACAGTAAGCCTCCCGTAAACCATCACAGAGCTCCCCGAGCGTCTACATACAGTACAAGCATACTTCCATTTGAACGCTCACCGAACGGGAACATCCTGGCTGCTTTCTGTCGAGCGTGAGAAATTTTCAAAGAATTTATTTTCGTGGACTTAGCATTAACAATAATGGCGCCTCGTTTTGGTGCTGGACGGTTGTTGTGAACATTCAACTTACCGGAAATCACGCCCGGACAGTAAGCCTCCCGTAAACCATCACAGATACTGTCAGGCTTTTACACACAGTACAAACACCCTTCCATTTGAACGCTCACCAAACGGGAACATCCTAGGTGCCCTACGTAAAGAGCGAGCAATTTTTAAAGAATTAATTTTGCAGATTGTCAAAAATGAGTTACTTCCCTTGGACCGTGGTGCGTTTTTGCGCTAGACCTAACTTTTAAAATCTAAATAATAAATTGACAGCTTGTTACACAAACATTCTTTAATCATAAAAGAATTCTTTTTTCATCAAGACAAGATCAGTACAATTCGAAGTTTTGAAAGTTTGAAAAAAGACTGGAAAGGCCGGAAGCAGGATCACGCAAGGGTCGTAGCAGACGACGGTTTATGCATAGTCGCCGTTCCTCTCTGCCGTCAAAAGCCATCGCTGGAGTTCTTGTGAACCACAGCCGGATTTTTCGTGCATAAAAACGTGCCATTGTAGATAAACTCTCATCGAGTCGCATTCAAATGACTAACTGGCGACTACATTGTGAAAAAGGGAAACTGGATCACACGGGTTCACGATGGCTCAGGGGTAAGATAAACCACGCAAAAATAAATTCTTTGAAAATTGTTCGCTCTTTACGGAGGGCACCTAGGATGTTCTCAATCGGTGAGTGTTTAAATGAAAGGGTGTTTGTACTGTGTGTAAAAGTCTGACCGTATAATTATGTGATGGTTTACGGGAGGCTTACTGTGCCTTTAAGATCATGCGCTTGTGTACCATGCGCTATTCGTTGGGGTTGATAGCTGCCTTTGATCATCGTGTGTTCGTGTTTATCGAGAGATCGTAGATCAAACGCCACGTGCCCGGGGATTTATATTGAGGATGTGATAGAAATAGACATGTGTGTGCTGTTAAAGGTACTGAACTTGTCAAATCCAGGTGCACGGAGCCCCTGGGGCTTTTAGTCATACCTCAGGCAGCTATCCGTTAGAAGAACTACCAAGTTTCATTGACTTGCACCCAAAGAGTCAAGAACTGCGATTTTTTTACGAATTAATTTCGTACTCGTACCCGGCTGGTCTTGACCTATTTTTGGATCTAAATTTAGATCAGGTAGATCACCACATCATGCACAAAAAGACACGTCATTAGCAAACTATGTCAGACGTCATCATGAGTTTATGTAAAACAAAATGGAGGCCGGAATCACTCAGTTGAATCGAACTCCGACCAAACACCACGTAATAACTAGGTTAATTTATGCACTCGCGTGAACAAGAAACTGTCGAGCTTCACAGATGTCGTCGTTGGGTAGTTTTGGGTTTGTTTTACTACCATAGGAGGATTTTTGAACTGTAAATGCACTCAGCTGCAACAAAAACGCAAAACGAAGGCTGTGAGCTGCACTGTGCCTTTAAGATCCAATGTGTTAGTAGGTTTTTGTTTGACGTGTTTTTTTTTTTATAGATTGTAATTTACTTGCGTGTTTTTTAATTTTCTTCGTGTTGATCAGTTTATTGATGTAGTGGGTGTGCACGCACGCTGAAATACTCTTCTACACACCTTTGCCTTCATTGTATATTATACAGGGTGGCGAGAACTGTGAAGCGCCTCGTGGATAAATTCAGGGTTATGTCCTTTATTGTTATCTGCGAGACTACCAGTGTTCCTGAATTTATCCACGAGGCGCTTCACAGTTCTCGCACATGGACAGTGTGTGCCAGGGAACTCTCTCCGAAAAGCGCGCTGGGCGAGAACCACAGAATTGGTAGCAAAGTAAAGTTCAACGATTTTGGTCCTTTCCTGTACTGGAATGCGATCCATTCAGGCTTTAAAAGAATTCTACGATGCTTGTCTCAAATTCTATCTGAAACAGAAAAGAAAACATCACTTTACAGGAAAAATATTAACAAATTAAATGTGGACACTTTTTATGGCCCACCCTGTATGTCTGTCTGTCTTTCTGACTGTCTCTCTGTCTCTGTATATCTGTCGTTCTTTCTGTTTTTCTGTCCGACTGTGTCTGTCTCTCTTTCTTGCACCCTCTCTCTCTCTCTCTCTCTCTCTCTCTCTCTCGCTCTCTCTCTCTCTCGCTCTCTCTCTCTCTCTCGCTCTCTCTCTCTCTCGCTCTCTCTCTCGCTCTCTCTCTCTCTCTCTCAGTCTCTCTCGTTTTCGCGCTCGCTCTCTCTCTCTCTCTCTCTCTCTCTCTCGCTCTCGCTCGCTCTCTCTCTCTCTCTCTCGCTCGCTCTCTCTCTCTCTCTCTCTCTCTCTCGCTCTCTCTCTCTCTCTCTCGCTCGCTCTCTCTCTCTCGCTCTCTCTCTCTCTCTCTCTCTCTCTCTCTCTCTCTCTCTCTCTCTCTCTCTCTCTCTCTCTCTCTCTTTTGACTCCCCACTCGAACTCCAACTGTGTGAACTGTTGAAAGGTAGAGTGACGAAACAAAAGTCATAAGTTTTGCTAAATATTTATTCCTGGCATGGAAAGCGAGGCAGAAGAGACTTGATGTGTGATTCATGACATGCAACATGCATTCCTCATTGTTACTGTTACCAGGAATTTTTATTTTTATTTTGTTGTTGTTGATACTCTGTGAGTGCGTGTGCGTGTCTGTCAGCCTGTCTGGCTAGCTGTCTGTCAGCCTGTCTGGCTAGCTGTCTGTATGCCTACTGCCTTCTGGGAGATGCCGTTTTTCTTGTAGAAGAAAGAATATTTATCTGGGTTTTTGTTTGCTTTTTGTTTTTTGAATGGGCAAACAAATTTGGGGCTTTTTTGATGATGTGTGCAAATCTGCTTGCTATGGTGTATATAAAGTTTTGTCGGCCTCTGACGTCACATGACTCAAAGAAGGGAAATCCAATCTCCAATCGATACATATTCATTTATACGTATTTACGTGCAGCACGCGTGTGTCTGTGTCTGTGTGTGTGTGTGTGTGTGTGTGTGTGTGTGTGTGTGTGTGTGTGTGTGTGTGTGTGCCTGTATGCTGACTTTATTAGCAGGCATCTGTCAAAATGTGTTACGATCAACGATCACGTCAGTGTAATATCATGTATATACTTTTGATTTGATTGCGTGAAATGCTGCTTTTGTACATTTTCTTTTTTTTTTACCATTGTAAAAACCAATCCACTGGTTATACAATTAAACAATCCATCCATCTCTCTCTCTCTCTCTGCCTGTCTGTCTCTCTTCAATTCCCCAAAACTTTTCTCTTGGTCTCTCCTTGTTTGTGTTAGTGCGCGCGCGCGCGCGCGTGTGTGTGTGTGTGTGTGTGTGTGTGTGTGTGTGTGTGTGTGTGTGTGTGCCTTTGTTCGTGTGGTTATGCGTGCGTGCATATCTGCCTTGTCTTTTTCTGCTCGGCTGTTTATGATTTCCTATTATCAACAAAGTTATTGTCTTAATGTATCACGATAGTTGAAAGTCATGTTTATTTTCAACCGTTTATTGTCATCTACTCTTCTTCAGCGTTATCTCTGCTCTCGATAAAATATGAAATATACATGTAAGCCAGCATCACTCTATGATGAATCATGAGATGCCAGTCAAGTTAAGGGAAGTAATTTGGGTAATCCAGTTCAACTAGCAGCAGAATGAACAGAGTTTTCTCCCATGGGCTGAATATCTGCTGCTGCTTCACATTTTCACTCGGGCACTTGTTGCATGCGCGTGTTTTTCGCTGAAAGCAAAGTTGCGTGTGGTGTGGTCGTAGGCTATGGAAAGCCGTTTGGCTCATAACTATTACAGCTGTAATTTAAAATAAATACAGCTGTATTTAATGATAAATACAGCTGTATTTAATCATAAATACAGCTGTATTTAAAAATAATTACACCTGTATTTAAAAATATATACAGCTGTATTTATTATTAAATACAGGTGTAATTATTTTTAAATACAGCTGCATTTAAAAAGAAATACAGCTGTATTTAAAAATAATTACACCTGTATTTAATAGTAAATACAGCTGTATTTAAAAATAAATACACCTGTAATTATTTTTAGATACAGGTGTAATTATTTTTAAATACAGCTGTATTTATTTTTAAATGCAGCTGCATTTAATAAATGCAGCTGAAACAAATTAGAACTTGAATCGGAAAATGTACGACATGCAAAGCGACAATCTCGTGGAGATACTACTTCCGGTTTGCGCCATCTTCCAAAATAGCGACGCCACTGGATCAGACCCGCCATTGCGTCAATTTGTTGCAGTCTGGTAATGAGCCAGAAGAAGTTTTAAGAAGGTAAGCAACGTTTTGTTTGCTTGTTCATTTGTGACTTAATGGAAGAAACAATGCGTGATCTTTGAAACACGGGGTCCCGGTTTGTTTGATAACCACTGGCAGTGGGTCTGACTAATTACTACGCGACCGCACGCGACCACACGCGACCTTGCACTACCTTGCGCGACCTCAAACTAAAGCATGTTCACGTAATATTTTTTATATATATAGTATTTCACAACAATGTCTGACTTTATACCAATTTTTAAGTCAAAGAAATTAAAAATAACGGAGTTATAATGTATTTTGCGACGAACTATCGAGCTAAAGTGAAATCATTGTGATTCAGCGTCCGACCATGTTCGCATTCGTTTAAGAACGCAGGCTCAACCTCAAACTAAATAATATTCATGTAACATTTTATATATCTAGTATCTTCACAACATGATCATACTTTGAACCGAGTTTTAAGTCAGAGAAGTAAAAACAAAGTTAATTCTGATGCATTTTCAAAGCCTAGCGAGCAAAAGTGCAAACATCGGATGATTTCACTTTAGCTCGATAGCACGTCGCAAAATACATTATAGCTCCGTTATTTTTAATTTCTTTGACTTAAAACTTGGTATAAAGTCAGATAATGTTGTGAAGATACTATATATATAAAAATATTACATGCACCTGCTTTAGTTTGAGGTCGCGCAAGGTAGTGCAAGGTCGCGTGTGGTCGCGTAGTAATTAGTCAGACCGCTGGCAGTGGCAATCAAAGATGGCGTGTGAGAAAGCAACTTTCTGTGTTTTGGAGTTCATTAAATGTTGGGATGAATATGTCAGGTTTGAGGATGCACATTTCTGTAGGTTCATCTCGGTATTCCACCCCCTCGGCTTTCTGTTGTAAATATTAAGCTGAGCACGGTGATCGAATGTGGAAGCTACGTTTGGTCAAAGGTCACAGAAGATTTGCGTCGTGCAGCGAAGGAAAGAATCGCGATCTTGTTTCCGAATCGGTACCTCTTTGTTTTTCATTAGACCTGTCATTCTGCTTGCTCGGCTTTGTTAGATGTTTGCATATCGTGTTGCTATTTTCTTTGCTTTTATTATTGTTTCTTACTTGTGCTTCGTTTATCGATACAACGCAAGTAATAAAAGTGTTTGGCAATTTTCAGGGAAAATGGAATGCTACAAGTACAACGCATGGTGTATTCCAGGATATCTGATCAAGAGTTGGATGCGTTGGTGGAACCAATTACTGCTTCCAACAAGCTTACTGGGTCCTTAATGATACAAGCTCGTCTGAAAGGACAGGGGACAGTACTTCAGGTAACTCTTCTGTGCTGAATATTAGAATAGTAAAGCTTCAAAAAGGAATTTTAAACTGTTGAAAAACAACTGAGAAATGGACCAATGTTTCACAGTCACAGATTCTGATTTTAAAGTTAAGTAATACCGTTTTTATATTTAGTCAAGTTTTGACTAAATATTTTAACGTAGAGGGGGGAATCGAGACGAGGGTCGTGGTGTATGTGTGTGTGTGTGTGTGTGTCTGTCTGTCTGTCTGTGTGTGTGTTTCGATCCATCATACAACGCCGCAGCTATGGAGGTCAATGCGTTGCTTCGGCAGGGCACTGTGGACTCCCCTAGAGTTGTATTTTGGGACCATGATTTTATGTTTTCCGCTGGAAAACAGTTTACGTTACCTGAATTTGCAGCGTCATTTCCTGGGTGATGGTGTGCATCTAGCAAACGTATATTCCCAAGCTTGGGACCTGTTGGCGTAACATATCAAGATCAAGAAGATCAAGCAACGTCAGGACAGGCCAGGTTGTACAAGTCCCTTCGTCAGGCGATAAACACAGTCGGTTTTTGTGTGATTAAATAATGTTGTAGCCGGGTCAGGTTGCATTGTGCGTTTTGACTGATCAGCTTACAAAGCACGGGTATAGGAACAGGGAATCTTCAAATTGTTTACATTTTCTTTCTTGTTTGATGCGGGTGGGTGGCATTATAAATCGAAGGCTCTAAATGGGGTCAACCAGATCGGTAGATGGGAAGTAACTCGAGTTTATGACAGGCTCGTTGTGGATGATGTCCCTTGTCTAAAAACCAGTTCAAGGTGGAATGGTTCTTCGATCAACACGATTGTTGAGTGTTCTGTCAAATCAAGATATCGTGACATGTTTCAACAGTATGTTTCTGTGTTGGTGGATAGTATGGATCAGTGTTTTTCCAGAGTACTTGGAAATAATTTTCAGGTGAGATTCTGATGAACATGTTGGTGTTACGATGCCTTTTCATGTGAGCGTTTGTCAATTCAGAGAATCAGAATATTTGTTCCTGTGGAGGTACTGTATGTCAATTACCTGTTAGGTGGGTGTTTGTCATTTCAATGAATCAGTAAATATTGGTTCCTGTGGAGGTACTGTTTTGTCGATCACCTGTTATTTTGCCTAGGAGATTCCAAATTTATTTTGGTTGTGGTACTGTGGGCTAGGTAATATTTCATGTGTTTGACTTTGCAGAGAATCGGGAAACGTTTTTCCTGTGGAGGTACTGTTGTCACTTGTGTTGGCTGGTGCCTCACAGGTTACAAACACTATTTTGGTTAAAGTACATGTACCGTGGGCTAGGTAATATTTCATGGTGGGGCTGATTTTTCAGAGAATCAGAAAACATGGTTCGCTGTTGTTCTTTTTGTCAAATTAAGCTATAGGGCCTCAGAGATTCCAACATTAGTTAGTATGTGGATTTGTTAGCCAGGTATTATGTTAGTGTGTGACAGTTCAGAGAACCATGATGTAATTTCCTGTTGGTGTTCTGTTTGTCATAAATGTATTGAGCCTCAGAGATTCCAAACTCGTTTGGTGGGGGTACTGGGTGCCAGGATTTGAGTTTGACACAGAAAACACAATTGGTTTGAAGTACTTTGGGCCAGATTTTAATCAATTTCTTTGGTTTGTATTTCAGTCTCCCAAAATCTGGTGACAACTTCAGAAGTATGGGATATTAAACACCTTTTACAGGCTGAACAGTGAAGGCGTTGTCAACTCCTGCAAGGAGCAGCAGACGAGTTCAAGGCTTATGTGTAATTCTCAGTAATCTGACAAATAAGGCTGTGTTCACATATATATCCTGTTTTTTATGCACAGGAATATGCCTCCCAGGAGGGCAGCGTCAAGGCGGGTAGCCGAAGTGACCCGAGCCGCTGCAGGTCGGCCGAGGGCCAGCAACCAGACAGCCTCGCAGCGACAACCCGGTGGGTTTGAGTCAGCCACAGCAGGAGGGGAAGAAAGCGCCACTGCTTTGGCCGCGGTATTGGCTGAGCTATGCAGGCTGGGGGAGCGGCAAGAGACCTGCCAAGTGGCCATTGTCTCGCTCCAGAAAGACAACCAACGTCTGCAAGAAGCTGTTTCGGGTGATCGTGAGGCCATCGCCTCAACATCGGGATCGATGACAACCGGTACCAGCAATTCTACCCTGTCTGGCTCGGTTGCCAACCTGGTCAACACAATCACAGGTGAGGCGGCCGCCCAATTTTGTTCGTCGAGGATAAAGTTAAACGCAGGATCTGGGGCCCGGGGCGTCAATCCACAATGACAACTGAAAAGTTTCAAATGGAAGCGTGTCAATGTTAATTGTAATTCAATCTGACAATGATCTCTTTCCCGCGTTCATGCGGTTGCAAACAGACCAGAATTGGTTCTGTTCTGTTCACATAGTACTTTGAGTTCACTTACATGCAAGGGTGATGCACAGTATTCCTATGGAGAGAACTTCATCTTTAAGTGTACTTCGATTAACTGAAGATATTCAATTGTTTACTTCAATGTGGGAGGTGTGCAATGTGTAAATACACATCAACTCAGTCAGTAAGATTTATGTGCAGGTGTATGATGCAGAGCTGTCAGCCCCTATGAAGCTTCATGTGTAGCAATCTTGAATTTATAGAGTAGCAAATGGTGTTTATCTTTAAGTATTGCATCATCTTATAATCCACTGCACCTACATGTTTATAAATATGTCAAGACACAAATGTTGCAATAACTGTGTTCAGACAAGAAAACAGCAGCAGGAACAAATGAACATTGTAGGGTGTCTGTATAACGAAGTAGCATTTTCTGTTTTACAAGTAGCATGCTACATCGAAAGCGTAATAGTCTGCAGCTCTAATTGGGCCACTAATGCGGCATGGTGCTTTTGGATTCCACAAGTTATTTTGCATGTTGTTTTTAAGGCAAATATGTCAGAAGCTCCTAAAGAACTTTAGTGGGTAAGCCTGTGACATTGTTGTCCACATAGAGAATACTATATGGTTTCCTATGAAATACCAGTTTTACACAAGTTGTGCTTTTAAATATTAAACTGCGAACAATATTTCAAAACACTAGTGTAAAACTGGTATCAAACAGGAAGCCATGTAGTATTCTGTTTATCCTACATACAGGGTTCGTACAGGTCATGGAAAACCTGGAAAGTCATGGAATTTGATTTTTAATTTTGCAGGCCTGGAAAGTCATGGAATTTCAATTCAAGTCATGGAATTTCAATTCAAGTCATGGAATTTAATATAAATAAGAAAAAAAAAAATAACCTTTAGCACGCCAGCTTTCTTTCGAGTTGTTTCTTGACAACAAAAAGTATGCGGAATTGGAACGAATTAGGCCAAAAAAAAAATGCTTTGGTTACGGTTTTATGGCCAAAATTAATAGGGTAGGTAGGTCGATTAAACTTTTGTTTTTTTGTTTGTTTTTGTTTTTGTTGGTTGGTCCCTCTTGAAATGATAAAAATATTTGTGTATGCAGGATATTCGAGGTATTTTCATATTGGTGTATTTGGAACCACAGATATTAATTACTTTTTCATGTTAAGAAAAGAAAACTGGACATACCCCTTAAACTGTATAGTGCCACTAGTGAACACAGTCTTGAACGCAGTCTGGACTGATTGTCACAAATTGAAAACTAGTCAAAATACAGTAGCTGATGATTCCTTTCACTTTATACAAGTTTTCTTAAACAGAAGTCTTTCCATCAAAAAGTTGCACTCTTCGAGTACCGACTTATCAGTCGTGTTTGTTCGATATGAACGCACTTTCCGAATACGATTGCAAATGCAGACGACATCTTTTTACGTTCGCGCAACGAACGAACGCACGAGACTGACTTCCCTTGGATATGGGAGTTGTAAAAAGCGGAGTGGTGTCCCTTGTCGGTCTTGTTGTTGTCTGCTCGCCGGCGATCGATGTTTTCTCTGTGCCGTGGTGTTGTCGTTTTCGGTGGGTTTTTGTGTGTGTGTGTGTTTTTTTGTGTGTGTATGTATCGTATGTGTTTGGTTCATTTTATTTTTAGCTTTAGGACCAAAAAAAAAAGTTTAGGGTCGGCCCAAAAAGTTAGGGTCGGTCGGGAAACCGTAACCAAAGCATTTTTTTTTTTGGCCTTACCAAGGAAGATCTTCGCAATGAACTGTGTATCGCGGTGAAAAAAATGACAGTTCGTCAAGTCACAGTGTTAGTGACGGTTATGAAGCGGAATTTACGAAAGTGCAGATGGATACAAACAGTGGCTGGTCCAGTTTAGTGAAATGACAGGACCAGCAAACATTACCGATAATCTGACTGCGTAGCAAATGCTTGACTTGCTTGTCAAAGAGACACTGCGTAGAAACTGACTCAAATTCAGTGCAAAGCAAGCCAGTGTCAAAACTGGCAGTGACAAGACGTAAAAAGTTTGCGTGTTCGGAAATGGCGACCTGTGGATCTAGTCATGGAAAATGTTATTGAGGCTCATGGAAAAGTCATGGAATTTTGTTTCTAAAAACCAGTGGGGACCCTGTACATACTGTTGCATGTTCATTGCTGTAAATGTCCCTTTGTCGAAGCGCCCAGATTGAAGAAGCTTAAAAATTGAACCTGGATCTCTCCGAATGCCTCGTGTAATCTTTTATGTCAAAGCAAGGAAATGTCACTGGTGTGGTGTTTACGTTCTTAAAATTCTTCAGAGTGTTCAAAGAAGGACGCTTGTTTCGGTATTGGAGGCAGTGAAAAATCAGGTCCTTGTCAGACAAGACCTCTTTACACATGCAATGTAGAGTGAATGGTATTGTTATGACATGAGTGGTATGTCACGTTAGTGTAATAAGTTGTATTCTTACACGCTCCACAAAGGCACAGAGTACGGGGAGCCATCCAGCGGGTTGATCCTGGTGGAGTAGCTGTCAGAGCTTTGGCGTTGAGGCCCACGAGACGTCGTCTGTACCAAGTATCAGGACCAAACGCTCTCTGGCATCTAGACGGATACCACAAGTTGATATCGTGAGTACAGCTACAAATACATACACTGGGCACAAAAAAATCCTTTTTCAAAATTTGGTGAATGTTGAGTGTGTCCGGTGGTGGGGAGGATGTTGGGGGTTGTGCCAGTTTGAACATGGAATTTGAGTGGATTGATACAGGTGGCATAAGGAATTCTCTTAAACATTATTTTATGACGCTGGAATCTTTCTTTTAAGACCTACATAACCCTGAGATAATAAGGTCTTATAATGGGGGTAAACTTACAGAGGTTATGAGCAGAATATCTTAGAGAACAGCATACCTGCCAATTGCTACGATTTTGGCGCAGCATGCTCCGATTTTGCAGGAATTGCTACGCTGCTACTCTAAGCCCTGAGCCGCTACGCTAAAAAAAAAAAAAAATGACAAGCGTGCAAAATGTTCACTTATTGCTTGACAATCAACAATGAACATTGCATAACTAGTCGAGTACCGATGGCTGGGAACCACTCCGTTATGACTCGATATTGTCCACGTGACTTGCTTAGCAAATCGTGAATTTTATTGCAAGCATTCGCATTTCCGGTGACTCTATGCGCCAATTGTGAATTTGATTAGAATATGCAATGCACTTGTTAAGTTGTAAGCTGTGCACAGTGACGGTGTTAGAAGTGGAAACTGGAGGGAGACAGGATAAAAACGGGGAAACGTAAGGGTGGTGAAGATTATGGTGCAAGTTCCACGCCGATGCGGGCAAATCATTTTCAACGATTTTTGCCGAAGAATTCGACAGACTTTGCGTGCATAGGTAATAATACCTGCTATTCCGACTTGGTTGTGTGACAGACGTTTTCTTCCACACGAGATTACGTTGATTGTCTAAATCTACTTTTTGACGGAAGTGACCGAACAACTGTGAATGACGTCTCGGTATATGGGAATGACGTCACAGTCATCGTCACAGTCTGTATCTTTTGAAGCATCGCATTCTTCATGACGTCTTTCTGTGTCTGCATCCGCAAAATGTTTGTTCATTCCGGAATCTTTGTCATCTATGTTCAGAACTCTGTCCTTATAGTGTCAGACAAACAGGCCTCCTGAGCGAACCACTTTGCAAGGGAAGTTAAATTCGCGTATGGAAACAGTACTGTCGTCTGGGGTGCCGTTTTCAGTATTCTGAGCGTTGAAGAATTTGTAAAGAGAAGAAACGATAACAGCAGGAGAAATAAAAGTCGTGTGTGCATTTTATGTTTTTTTGGAGTGACGATTTTGAGTTTGAATCCGTTCTTGCCATGCTCCTAAAGCGTGTAACATACAATCTTGCATACGTTTGCGTTAGTAGTGGCAAAGAAGGAAAGCGTGTGACATTGAACTATGTTTAGACGGTTGTAATGTCGTAGAGCTCTCAGAATCTTACAAACGTTTTTGATGGCATTTTAAATGCGGGCTTGCGATTCAAATTTAAGATTATGCTAGTGCTACGCTTATAAACACCAATTGCAACTCTGACATTGGGTGAAAGTTCCAAAATGCTACTCTTTGGGCTTCACAGGGGTTGGCAGCTATGAAACAGGGTCTTGAAAATGTCTTGTTTGGGATCGTAAAAGGAAGGGCGTCTTCTAAGGGGTAGGTGGGTAACGAAGGTGAGTCGTGTGCAAGTATTTGCTTTTCTTTTCTTTTTATTTTGTCATTTTCTGGATATGTAATGAAAGACTGGTCCATTGATGATTTCCCCACGGAATACAAAACATATTCTGGTTATACCTTACCATTTCTACTGGGTGGTTATTTAAATTTTAACAATAAACACCCCTTCAAGTTAACAGAGAAATAAGCAGAGGGGGGAATACTTTTCGGTGAATACCAAGCTACCTAGTCCTAACAAATAACCACCCAGCAACCAGTCTGAATCCTCGATAGCTCATAGGTTGAGAAACCACACTGTGTGGTCACTGCTTGGTGACTGAAAAGTTCTGAATGCTCAAATATTCGAAAGAGGAAAGAGCTCATACATACTGCATTTACACTATTCATTTCAGGTTTCAACACACAGAATCCAATATAAGATCCATAAGTTTGGTTGTTTTCTAAATCAAAATCTACGTTGTACCAGACACAAGGTCTCAAGGCAAGTAACTCTCATATTTTGTGTAGAAAATAGAGTTGTTCCCATTTTGCATTTGTACAAATAAAAAGACAGTAATCTGTAGGTCAATTATATTTCACTTCATAAATAGAACTTTTTTTCCCGAGATACTTAAACATGAAAAGAACGCAAAAATATTTGCCTTATCGTCTTAGCAGAACAACTATGTACTTTATTTTATTCGAAATTAAATTAACTGCTATAAAGAGTTTGCAGAATTGCGCAATTTTCACAGAACTCTTCAACCATGGATTAATCACATGCTTGTGCAGGTAGACTGGCTGAGTGAATAATACTTGATCAAAATAATTATGTGTGCTGTGGGCAGGCTGTCTGTCTGTCCAAGGACAAACAAGTCGCGTAAGGCGAAAATACAATATTTAGTCAAGTAGCTGTCGAACTCACAGAATGAAACTGAACGCAACGCAACGCAGCAAGACCGTATACTCGTAGCATCGTCACTCCACCGCCCGTGGCAAAGGCAGTGCCCGTGGAATTGACAAGAAGAGCGGGGTATTCGTTGCGCTGAGAAGGGTAGCACGCTTTTCTGTACCTCTCTTCGTTTTAACTTTCTGAGCGTGTTTTTAATCCAAACATATCATATCGATATATTTTTGGAATCAGGAACCGACAAGGAATAAGATGAAAGTGTTTTTAAATTGATTTCGAAAAAAAAATTTGATAATAATTTTTATATATTTAATTTTCAGAGCTTGTTTTTAATCCGAATATAACATATTTATATGTTTTTGGAATCAGCAAATGATGGAGAATAAGATAAACGTAAATTTGGATCGTTTTATAAATTTTTATTTTTTTTTACAATTTTCAGATTTTTAATGACCAAAGTCATTAATTAATTTTTAAGCCACCAAGCTGAAATGCAATACCGAAGTCCGGGCTTCGTCGAAGATTACTTGACCAAAATTTCAACCAATTTGGTTGAAAAATGAGGGCGTGACAGTGCCGCCTCAACTTTCACGAAAAGCCGGATATGACGTCATCAAAGACATTTATCAAAAAAATGAAAAAAACGTTCGGGGATTTCATACCCAGGAACTCTCATGTCAAATTTCATAAAGATCGGTCCAGTAGTTTAGTCCGAATCGCTCTACACACACACACACAGACACACAGACACACGCACATACACCACGACCCTCGTTTCGATTCCCCCTCGATGTTAAAATATTTAGTCAAAACTTGACTAAATATAAAAATGTAACGTTGAGCTGTTATCTCAGAAGTTTATACAGCTAGACCTCTGAAACTTTGCACACTTTTATTTGATGATTTCACGAAGTGACCCCAGTTTCGTTGACCCTCATCAAATTTTGGGGTCACAGCGGGGTCATGTTCGTTTAATAAAAACTTAACGTTGATGTTATCTCAGATGTGTTTTTAGCTAGAGCTTTAATAGTACGCACACTTCTAGGTTTTGATAATCTACCAACTTGACATAAGATTGTGGGCGGGGATGTAGCTCAGTCGGTAGCGCGCTAGATTTGTATCCAGTTGCCTGCTGTCAGCGTGAGTTCGTCCCCACGTTCGGCGGGAGATTTATTTCTCGGAGTCAACTTTGTGTGCAGACTCTCCTCGGTGTCCGAACACCCCCGTGTGTACACACAAGCACAAGACCAAGTGCGCACGAAAAAGATCCTGTAATCCATGTCAGAGTTCGGTGGGTTATAGAAACAAGAAAATACCCAGCATGCTTCATCCGAAAGCGGCGTATGGCTGCCTAAATGGTGGGGTAAAAATGGTCATACACGTAAAATTCCACTCGTGCAAACCACGAGTGCACGTGGGAGTTTCAGCCCACGAACGCATAAGAAGAAGAAGAAGACATAAGGTTGATTGACCTTCGTCACAGCCCACTTCGTCAACATCACGGGCCAAAGAATCTAGACACAGCCATCGTCGAACGCTGAAGAAGAAGAAGATTGACCTTCGTCAAGTTTTGGGGTCACAGGGGGTCATGTTCGAATCAAAATATCTTAACATTGATGTTATCTCAGGTGTTTTTGAAGCTTGAGCTTTGAAACTTTGAACACTTGAAGGATTTGATAATCTACCTACGTGACCCTAGTTTGGTTGATCCCTGTCACATTTTGGGGTCACAGTGGGGTCAAGTTTGTAAAAGCTTTACATTGCGGTTTTCTCAGTTATTTTTTATTAAATTTCACTGAATTGTATGTGTTATTAACCAGCAGACATTACCAAAATTTTGCTTATTTTTATCAAATTTTAGAGTCCCAGCAGTTAGTGGAATCCTCCTTTTAAGACCTACAAGACCCTTAAGGCTTATGGACATGACGAAGAAAAGTCATATAAAGCAATTGCTTTTCTTGATTTATTTCTTTGCAAAATTGAAGAAAGGTGGATTAAATGGGTTACACACCTTTTCTCAATGATATATATTAAAAATAATGGTCTTGATTCTCGGTCATGAAAAAGCACTTTGACCATTACTTTTTAATATTTACTGAGCATGTTACCTGTACTTATTTCCCAATAACTCTTTAATCAGAATTTGTGTGGTGAAATCACATATGGAAACGGATCTCTGTTTGTTATATTGCAGGTGGAAAATGGTGATTCATGGGGCAATCGATGGCTTTAGCCGGGCCACTACCTTCCTCCATGCCACCGAAACAACAGGTCAGAGACCGTTCGGGATCTGTTTTTGGGTGGAACCCAACGCTTTGGACTCCCGTCAAGAGTCCGCATGGACCATGGTGGCGAGAATCTGGATGTCGTCGCCCTCATGAACGAACACAGGGGAGAAGGGAGAGGCAGTGCGATGCAAGGCCGCAGTGACCATAACCAAAGGATCGAGCGTCTCTGGCTCGACGTCTGGAAAGATGTGGTGAACCCTTACCATGACCTGTTTACTGCTATGGGAACACCACAGGCAGAAGGTGGTCTGGGGATACTGAACATGGACAATCCCATTCACTTGTGGGCCCTCCACTATGTTTTTCTGCCCAGGCTGAACCGGTCCCTACAGTGGTTTGTGGAACAGAAGAACCACCAACCCCTGAGGACAGAGCGCAACAGAACTCCCCTGCAGCTCTTCTTCAGGGGGATGCTGGAGAGACGAGCCAGCACATCCACAGCAGTACAGGACTTCTGGAAAGGGAGAAGCCTTCAATCGATAATCGAGGACCATCCTTTGCCAGACAGTCGTTAGGATGTGCCTGCCACGGCTTGCCCCCTCTCTGAGGAACAGCTCGTGCAACTAACGGAGCGCATTGACCCTCGGAGTGGGCCACCCACCGATCAACATGGTCAGATGTTGTTCTCCAGTTCGTTGCCAACATGCTCGAGTAAAAAAAAAGTTAGCTTGTGGACACCCCAAACCTGAAGTGTATAGCAGACCTGTGAACCCATACGATTTTGCCATATTTTGTACGCTTGATTGTCCAGACTACAAGCAGATTGGTCAGTGGAATCACAAGAAAAATTCATTGTCTACTTTTATTTACAAGCGCAGGGTTCGACACTAGCGGGGGCGGGGGGCGGAACGCCCCAGAGTTTTGTGTTCCGCCCCAATTATTGCCGAAGCTTGGGGCCCACTCCGCCCCAGGATAAATTCCAACAATGACAAACCGAAATTTCTAATGCCAGAGCCAATCACTAAAAATCGCCAGTCATAGTCGTCACTGAAATTTGCGTTACGATCAATGCCGCAGTCAAGAAGAAAAAAACCCCATTGAAATCGTCGAAGGACAATGCCGCAAGGGAAATAACTCCCAAATTGCGCTCTTTAGCGTGAGAGATAAGTATCGCCTTCAAATGCCAAACACAAAATGTGGCGACACATCCCTGGTGTAAAAAGACCTGGAAATGAAGATGAAGAACAGGGTGGAGAGAAACGAAAAAAGGAGACCGATGCAGCCAAAAGCGTGAAGCTCTGTCGTAATTTCAATGTCAAATGGTTGAAAGAATTACCCTGGCTTCAGTACGATGAAGAAAAACAAACAATGCATTGCCGCACGTGAATAATGAGAGTGGGCCCCAGATTTTTGTTTTCCGCCCCAGCAATTTCCATCTCTGGGGCCAGTGTGGCCCCAGGCCAAATAAGTTAGTGTCGACCCCTGAAGCGCATTCCAAAGCCGATCCAGTGTTTTGACACATGATTACTGCTTTTGTCAATGAAAGAAGCATTCGTTTTAAATTGTAAACTTATTAGGCTACTTGCCCTATCCGCGCCAGCCACGTAATCGTGCAATAAATCTGCAATATCTTGCATGGCGTTGGGAGGTGTGCCTCAATTTGCGGGTTTGCTTTGAGACCTCAGAGTAAGGATGTGTCTGGGTGCAGACACTTCGCCTTCAAAAAAGTTAATTTGCACTGAGCAGCATTGGGCTGCAACAATGAAAGCCTCAAAAACAATCATAAAGTTTGTTCAAAGTACCAAGCATGGTAGAAGGTATAAGCAACTGTTTTTTTCAAATTGGTTTAAATCTGCGCTCTAATTCTAAACCAATCTTTGTAAAGTGCAAAGTCATTCAAATAAAGCGAAATTATGTCCGCTGTGTATTTTATTATTTTTAAACACAGGTACTGCACCACGAAAACAATATTGCTAAAAAATAAAAAAAAATACGTACACTTTGTGAAAGAAAGTTGCAAAGAAAGTTTTACACAATGATTTGCCATTAGGTTACCTGTTTAATTGCACCAAATTTCTTTTGATGTATCTATAGTATAGATTTATAAGGTTGAAAATTGCTGAAAGTTTTTAAAACAGACTATTGTTTTTGAAAAAGACCTTAGTGTATTTTTAGGTTTATTGATGCTAGATATATTTATATATATATATATATATATATGGCTTGCCCAATCCAACGTATAAAGGAACTCATTGTTATTCAGCCATTAACCTTCGCCGGCACTCGTTATCGACTACACACGAACGCATTCGTGGGGCCAAGCAGACCCATGCTTCTCAAAGAAGGAAAAATGTGCATATCCTTCCGTGGCACTCGTGGGGCCGTGCAGACCCATGCTTCTCAAAGAACGAAAAATATGCATATCCTTCCGTGGCACTCGTGGGTCCGTGCGGACACAGAAGGGTGTTTGATGCAAATATCTCTTAAACGAGTTGGAATTTTTTTTATTGAGCTTTTAGAAATGCCTCAGACACCTAAAAAGCTCATTAAATTTCAGTGATAATTAATTAATTAATTAATGGTCAAATTTAGACTACACACGGTATTTGGTAAAATATTATGGGTCTGCATGGCCCCACGAGTGCCACGGAAGGGTTTGCACAATTGTCCTTCTTTGAGAAGTATGGGTCCGCATGGACCCACGAGTGCCTCGGAAGGGTATACACGCTTTTCCTTCTTTGAGAAGTATGGGTCCGCACGTCCTCATGAATGCTTCCGTGTGTAGTCTAAATTTGACCATTAATTAATTAATTAATTAATTAATTATCACTGAAATTTAATGAGCTTTTAGGAGATGAAAGCTTTGTAGGTGTCTGAGGCATTTCTAAAAGCTCATTAAAAAATTCCAACTCGTTTAAGAGATATTTGCAATCAAACACCCTTCTGGGTCCGCACGGACCCACGAGTGCCTCGGAAGGGTATACACGCTTTTCCTTCTTTGAGAAGTATGGGTCCGCACGTCCCCACGAATGCTTCCGTGTGTAGTCTAAATTTGATAATTAATTAATTAATTATCACTGAAATTTAATGAGCTTTTAGGAGATGATAGCTTGTTAGGTGTCTGAGGCATTTCTAAAAGCTCATTAAAAAATTCCAACTCGTTTAAAAGATATTTGCAATCAAACACCCTTCTGGGTCCGCACGGACCCACGAGTGCCGGCGAAGGTTAAAGACATTTTCCGAATTACAGTAGTCCCTTCCATTTCCGGCCCTTTCGTGGGCGTGAACCTACCCGGAGCGGCCAGCTTTCCCATGACTAATGAGTTTTCCTTCTATAATTGACTCTTAATGGCCGTTAACCTGTCTGACGCGGTCAACGGTCACTGATTTTTGCCCTAAGGTGCCCCTCTTACTCGACAGGAGCGGCCACTTAACGGCCACTTGTCACTTTCGCGGGCGAGCGCCTGTGGTGTGTGTGTGTGTGTGTGTGTGTGTTGTGTGCACAGACGGCACAGCACGAGCAGACGACATGAATACTTACGCATGCGCAAACTGTAAATACAGAAATGCGCATCCATGTACATTTACGGCAGTCACTTCCGGATCGATCACAGCTGATGTGAGTTTGAAACACTTGTTTATCTGACACTCAAATACATATATAATAATCCAAACAACACACATAGAAACATACGAAACAATAGCTTAGCCAGGACGATCGAGTTAAACACGCAAATAATTAAGATGTATAAACGAAAGCAAAACTAACAGAGACAATGAATCGGCGGCTCGTGGATGATCGCTTTCTTTTCTTCATGAAAACTTGATCGTGTTTTTTTTGGTTTTTTGGAGGAGGAGGGGGCCTGTAATGAACGGCCACCTGATATTTGCGGTCACCTTTGCAATGACTAATGGGTGACCGGATATGGCAGGTACTACTGTACAATGGTTTAATAGCCAACTTGCACAATACCCCTTTTGAACAGCTCTCTGGTGCGAAAGATAAGGAAGGTTCACTTCCCTACGGGCAAACGTTTTGCTCTCACAAGCACTGGTGTTCTCTGGCTTGTGTAAAAAAACCAAAATAAAATCTCAATCGCCTTACTTTTGTATACAGGACATGCTTGGGTACTTTGAACGAACTAAAGGATTATTCTTGCGGCTATTATTGCCGCAGCCAATAAACCTTTAACGACTTTGTGTGTGTCTGTGTGTGAATGCTCTGATTTGTTTTGCTATTGTGTATTGCCGTGAGCTCCGGCGAGAAGGGGTGATTAATTTATGTTCATTATTATTATGTCTCACTGTGTTTTCACAGCTGTACAGAACAGTGAAAGGGATACTCGTTCAAACTTTGGTATGATGCCATGAGCGCCATAGTTTAACTAGAGTCAAATCAGTTATTTTTCTTTTTATATTCAATGGTGCCTCATTCACCCATATTCATCAGAACATAAGCTATTTGCAACGTTCATTGAAGGTCAAGGTCACTTTAAGTTACCTATCAAACCTCATAGTGGTGTTTATTGTTTATGGTTAGTGTTTTCCCCTGGAGCAATTTTTTGATTAGTGCTTTTGTGAACAAGAAACAATTAACAAGTGGCTGCTTTTGTGAACAAGAAACAATTAACAAGTGGCTCTATCCCATCTTCCCCCCCTTCCACGTCGCGATATAACCTTCGTGGTTGAAAACACCAAATAAAGAAAGAAAGTGTTTTAAACATTTTCAGTTCTCCATTTAGTTTGGTGAAGTAGTGTAGAGCATTTTTTGAACATCAATAATCATGTATGAATTTATTGCATGTTTGTTGCTAGAATATTAATCATTCTTCTGCTGAAAGTAAACATTGTGGTGAGTCGCATAGGTACCCCCCGCGGGTTTGGGGGAAGAATTTACCCGATGCTCCCCAGCATGTCGTAAGAGGCGACTAACTGATTCTGTTTCTCCTTTTACCCTTGTTAAGTGTTTCTTGTATAGAATATAGTCAATTTTTGTAAAGATTTTACTCAAGCAGTATGTAAGAAATGTTATGTCCTTTGTACTGGAAACTTGCATTCTTCCAGTAAGGTAATATATTGTACTACGTTGCAAGCCCCTGGAGCAAATTTTTGATTAAGTGCTTTTGTGAACAAGAAACAAGTGACAAGTGGCTCTATCCCATCTCCCCCCGTCGCGATATAACCTTCGTGGTTGAAAACAATGTTAAACACCAAATCAAAGGTGAGTTTTAGATACTAAAATGTGCCAACAATTTTAACAGCACACCTGAGTCCCCTTTTTACTTTAGTTGCAAGATCAGTACATGTTCTATCACGGAATTTTGTTTTGTTTTTGTAATTATGTGTATTTAGAGATTTTTCAAACCAAACTATTAATCTTTGAGCTCAGATGTCCTACTTTTTGACGAATTGGTATGTTTATTCAAGGTAAGCTAGACGAATCATTTGTATCAGGAAACTAAATGAAATTCTGATTTTATGTGAAAAATTGAATCAGTATCACAACAATTTCAAAAATTATTCATATTATGTGCTGGTTAATGACTATTAAATTTGCAAGCCAAAGCTCTGTTTGCATTCTGAATTTTGCATGTAAATGTCCCATTTCAAAGATCACCTATATATTTAGGTGTGTGTGTAGTCTTTTTAAGAACATCAATTATATACATTTATTGGATCTTGATTGCTTGAATGTGTATGACACATAATTCTTGTGTATGAATAAATGTGTATGACAAGTTTGAATATTGGATAATACAAATTGTTTGTATGGATTTTGATTCCTGTATGGTGAGGCAATGAACATGTGCGAGTGAGATGTCTATGATGGACAGCAAAATGTAGTTATGGATTCATGGCTGCTAGTCTCATTTCCAGTCATATTAAAAAAAACAAGTTGTTTTTACAAAAACACAAAACATAACTCAAGTTGTCTGCCACAAATACAATTAATTTTAATCAAACAAGTGTCATGCAGAAAATCATCACAAAATGGAATGCATACTTTATGTTTATCACATCATAAGACACACTGGTAATACTTGGCAGGTGAGAGTTAACCCATCACACAATGGAATGAATATTTTTATCCCATCATAAGACTGGTATTACTTGGCAGTTGCGAGTTCATCCATCACAAAGTGGAATGAATACTTTAATTTTATCACATCATAAAGAATACATCGGTTCTACTTGGCAGGTGACAGCTGAACAGTTAGCAAAACAGTCACTATTTAATACTGGTTACAGAGACGAGGAATTGAGGCTGAAATTTATAAACTAAACAAGAAAGCTGAAATTGTGTGAGCCGTTTGTTCGTTCATGGGCTGAAACTCCCACGGCTTTTACGTGTATGACCGTTTTTACCCCGCCATTTAGGCAGCCATACGCCGCTTTTGGAGGAAGCATGCTGGGTATTTTCGTGTTTCTATAACCCACCGAACTCTGACATGGATTACAGGATCTTTTTCGTGCGCACTTGGTCTTGTGCTTGCGTGTACACACGGGGGTGTTCGGACACCGAGGAGAGTCTGCACACAAAGTTGACTGTGAGCAATAATAAATCTCTCGCCGAACGTGGGGACGAACTCGCGCTGACAGCGGCCAACAGGACTGAGCTACATCCCCGCCCTTGTGTGAACAGTGACCTTCACTACAGAGGAGTGTAAAACTATAAAAGGAAAAGCAGTAGACAACGCCAGTTTTGGTTAGTTTGGTAAAACATAAAAACAGACTATCGTTACACAGGGCACGAATATCACATTATCATAACTGTTACAAACGCTTTTGAGTTTATTAATTTGTATACCATTATGAGACAGTATAACAAAGTTGTTAGCGTGCAATTGATTTGTTTGTATCCGGTTTATGGTGTATATTGCCAAGTTTTGTATGGGACACTAACGCTAGTCCGAGTGCTTTTGATATTTTGCTGGCAACGTGTTATTCGTGTAGTAGGGGGGTTGAACCATTTATTCTGTACATTAGGTAACTGATACCTGATATGATGTGACTTGATCAATAGTCGAGAGAAATACAATGATTTACATGTTTTCCATGGACAGCGTTACACGGAACACGAAAAGCAGGCAACATAACGACAAACAATGGTGCAAAAAAACAAATAAGAACAGAACACACTCTTGAAACACAACGGCAATTTAAATAATGCAAAACACAAACATTAAATCTTCGAAAGTCTCTCTCTTGCATTTAATAGCAAGTAAGAAATGATGTACGGTACAGGCACCCAAAATAAAGCTTATTTTACTGAGAGAAAAAACACACACACACCTTGTCTTAATAATTTTAATATTTCAAAGTTCAACGTTAAACACCCCCCCTCCCCCCCTGCAAAAAGCAAAGAAAACAATCAAAACAAAAACAAGGTATGTAAAGGAGTATAGGAAACCGGTTAAATCAGGGTCATGTTTTTTTTTTCCTTTGCAGCATGACCTCAAATAATTCAGTTTGAATACATTTATGAATTCTCTTCAAATTGCAGAACAAACATTTTTTCGCAGGGTGTGTACAGATAGAAACACCAACACCTACGGCTACCAAGCAAAAATAATGCGAAACACAAACATCAAATCTTCGAAAGTCTCTCTCTTGCATTTAATAGCAAGTAAGAAATGATGTACGGTACAGGCACCTAACATA
Organism: Littorina saxatilis; assembly: GCF_037325665.1. Classification (NCBI taxonomy): domain Eukaryota; kingdom Metazoa; phylum Mollusca; class Gastropoda; order Littorinimorpha; family Littorinidae; genus Littorina; species Littorina saxatilis. Next base: position 37,972,324 of record NC_090254.1, on the reverse strand, counting down.
AAGCTTATTTTACGGAGAGAAAAAAACCACACACACCTTGTCTTAATAATTTTAAGATTTCAAAGTTCAACGTTAACACCCCCCCCCCCCCCCCCCCAGGGTGTGTACAGATAGAAACACCAACAGCTACGGCTACCAAGCAGAAACTAAACGCACCATTGAAGGAAAGTTTTTACAATAAATAAAATCCACCCCCTTCAAGAACAGCCTGGGACAGCTTCTGCCTCAGTTCTTGACGTGTCGGGCAGACACCTGCATTCTGAGGGCACAAGTTGACACTCTGGGGAGTGGCTTTTCGGGTGTGTCCACAAACACCACGGTCAGAGGACTCTGGTACCCTCCTGGTACTGTGGACCGGCTCCCAGACATGAAAAACACGAAATCTGAGATGGTGGTTTCTCCGCACTTTCCATCTGAAACAAGACAAAAAAGAAATTCTGAAATAAAGGAAACATCATCCCGCTTTCTTTATAAGCATACAAGTACCAGGACTCAAAAGAGAGGGAATTATTGCATGCTTGTGTTCATTTGTAGAAGCGTAGAAATGTTAAGCATGCTTTGCGACACAGAATGAAATGCTATTTTGAAAGCGTAACTTTTCTTGAGACTTTTTTTGAGCTGCTTGACGTTCAGTTTGATATGTGAAGGCAAACGAGATTCATTTTCCCAAATCTTTGGAGCTTTCAGGGGTAAAAACCATGTGTTTATCATTTGCTGCTTTACATACAAGTTATTCTCCTGGGCCGTTTCCCATTTTGTGACATGTATTTTCAGTCCTTAAAACATGTATTAAATGGCAACTTGAATGTATACTCTCCCAAAAAAGAAACTTGACACAGGTAAACATTGATGTTTTTCAAATATATAATATATGTTAGAGGAAAGCACCAAAATTCAGTTTGAAGTTTGTCGGTTACATTGTTGCTAACAACTAACCCATAAAAAGAACATAATTGAACCAAGACTTTACTGGGTGGTCGCCCTTTTATTGAATTGCAAAAATTCTCGTCTGCACAAAAATCATGTGCATGGAGAGTATCGAGAGTATACATATTTTCTTTAGAAATAATTTTTTTTCCAGTAATACTCCAGGTTGTTAATGATGCAGACTTGCAACAAAACAATATAGAATATATATATATTATTTTCTTGGTAGTGTTAGCAGTATTCAAATTCATGTCACAACTTCCGGTTTCCATGTTATGAAGGTGCTTTACTTTAAAACCTTTGTATTTTTACTGAACACTAAGACAAACAAAATGTGCAAGTATTTGTTATTCTATCTCTGCAGGCCAAGGATATTTATGAAACTAGTATTTGTGAATGAAATTAATTTGTACAGCTTAAATGTCTCAAGTTAAATTTAATAAAAAGTCTACTTTATAACATGGTTTTCCCTGGTACACAGCTCTGGAGATTAAAGCTGTGGTCTATTTATGACTTTCCTGGGCTACGAGGTTGAAAAATAGGGATACAATCATGTACAGAATTCTGTACAGCAAACGCTACCAGAAACCCCACCTATACGGCGTGTATGACCTTGAGAGCTTCAGTCAACGCTTGAATTTTTCAGGGATAACAGCCGGTTTGCTCTCTCAAGACTGATCATATTTTATCTTCAAGAGAGATCAAGGGGAAAAAATAAACGCCCCGGCGAAGATTCGAACTCTCGACCTCTCGACTTCGTGTCTCATGTCCTAACCACTAGGCTACTGCACCAATTGAGAAAATGAAGGAAAAACATTGATATGAATTCATGTTATGTTATTCTTGAAGCAGCATGATTTATATCTCTATCCGCCCATTGTTCAGAAGTTTGTTTGTTTGTTTGTTTGTTTGCTTAACGCCCAGCCGACCACGAAGGGCCATATCAGGGCGGAGCTGCTTTGACATATAACGTGCGCCACACACAAGACAGAAGTCGCAGCACAGGCTTCATGTCTCACCCAGTCACATTATTCTGACACCGGACCAACCAGTCCTAGCACTAACCCCATAATGCCAGACGCCAGGCGGAGCAACCACTAGATTGCCAATTTTAAAGTCTTAGGTATGACCCGGCCGGGGTTCGAACCCACGACCTCCCGATCACGGGGCGGACGCCTTACCACTAGGCCAACCGTGCCGGTTGTTCAGAAGTGAATACATGTATAACTATTTCTTAGATGTCTGGTTTCAACTGGCTTTGGAGAGATTCAATTACTGTTCTTGTCATTTTCTTGCATGTTGTAAATAGAGATATCGCAGCTATTTGCATGGCGCGAATGTCGTGTAGCATGACGGTGTAAACATGTACTGCGATTCTGTAAAACATGTTTGCAAATAAAGGCAAATTTTAATGTCAATTTTTACGTTTTTGCAACGCATAAATGATAATTCAAGCGTAAAATGATATAAAATTATCAATTTTTTATCTTTGACAATACTGGTGAAGTGGCCTAGCGGTTAAGACATCGGCCCCGACATTTCGAGGCCCCGATGCCTTGAGTTCGAATCCCTGCCAAGTCGTTTATTTTTTCTGCTCGATCCTTCTTGACAACAAATATGCTCAGCTCTGCGAGAGCAAACCGGATGTTACCACTGCAAAATTCAAGCGTTGACTGAAGCTCTCAAGGTCATACACGCCGTATAGGTGGGGTTTCGGGTAGTGTTTGCTGTACAGAAATCTGTACATGATTTTGTCCCTATTTTTCAACCTCGTAGCCCTGGAAAGTCATAAATAGACCACAGCTTTAACCCATATCAATCAAGGTTTGTTATGAGCCAAACGGCTTTCCATATGAGATTATATACGTACCACTGCCGCCGCCACCAAATAATCATAATATACACTTTACAACGGATTACACACACACATTACACACACACACACACACACACAGATAATAAGGTAATCTTGAACTTTAGCGTGACGAAAATGCACCGAAAATGGTGTACGTTGTCAACCATGGGACATCATCTACACGAAAGAGTTGTCTCCCTTGTCTGGTCACACAGATAATTCCTTCTTTGATGGGTCAAATGCATTCGTACAGTTCATCATCGGAGTTCATTCCGTAACTTCAAAGGGATCTAAAATGACTTGTTATGATTACAAGTACAGGTTCTACAAATTTGGAGACTTAAATGCTTCTGAATTAAGAGCTATGAATTTAACACGCTAAAGTTCAAGATTACCGATAACACAATATAGCAGCTAGTCTCTCGCACCGAATTTCAATATTTTGCATCTTTGGTCAAAAACGCGCACACGGCACAGCCACAGGCCTCCCTTCAAGTTCAACTTCTGGATGTGGATGCCCCACTGACTCGGTGTAGATCGTCACAAGAACCGAATTCGTCTGATAAAACAATTAACTTACGATGCTGTGCGAGCTTGGGCAACAGCGTTAAACTGCACTCGCAAACCTTCCAAAACATCACTCAGGGACATTTGCCACCCCCGCCATCTTGAGCTGTTCAGTCTGTCAAAAGGCGCCAAAGCGAGGCGATGAAGACGCGTATAAGCTTAGTGTTTTTCATGTGGATTCCCAGTCCAAGTTTTTAAGTCGCTTAACCACGTGACTAATAACTGATTAATACAGGTGTATTTATTATTAAATACAGGTGTATTTAATTTTAAATACAGGTGTATTTATTTTTAAATACAGGTGTAATTATTTTTAAATACAGGTGTATTTATTTTTAAATACAGGTGTATTTATTATTAAATACAGGTGTATTTATTTTTAAATACAGGTGTATTTATTTTTAAATACAGGTGTATTTATCATTAATTACACCTGTATTTTATAATAAATACAGGTGTATTTAATAATAAATACACCTGTATTTAATAATAAGTACACCTGTATTTAAAAATAAATACACCTGTATTTAATAATAATTACACCTGTATTTAAAAATAAATACACCTGTAATTTATAATAAATACACCTGTATTTAATAAAAAAATACACCTGTAATTAATAAAAAAATGCACCTGTAATTAATAATGATACTTATTGTATACGTTTAAGAAATAAATACAGCTGTATTTATCATTAAATACAGGTGTATTTATTTTAAATTACAGCTGTAATAGTTATGAGCCAAACGGCTTTCCATT
>NC_090254.1:37958210-37968016 GCF_037325665.1 Littorina saxatilis | reverse complement strand
GATCGATCGCCGAAGTGTGTGGAGATTACAACGAAAATCCCCCCCCCCCCAAGTCTGGGAACCCTACAATGTTCAATACCCCTCAGTCACTCTCTATACTGTCTTCTCTTTCTCTTTCTTTGCGGTTAACGCTCTAAAGAGTCGTCTAAATGTACATCCACGGCGGGGCAGGGACAGAAATAAAGTGACAAGTGTAGACTGGATTTCTTGTCGTCTGTTGGTAAATCTAGCCAGCACCGCCCATTTCTGTTGCTTCGGCTACCGTTTAGTGATGCAGCAATGACTGTCTGTGTCTGTCTGTCTGTCTGTGTTTGTTTGTCTGTCTGTGTTTGTCTGTCCATCTTTCTGTGTCTCGTCCAGTCTTTTCCGGAATCAATTGCCGAAGTTAAGTGTGTGAAGATTACAACTAATATCTCCCCCAGTCTGGGAACCCTACAATGTTCAATACCCCTCAGTCCCTCTCTATACTGTCTTCTCTTTCTCTTCCTTTGCGGTTTACGCTGTAAAGAGTCGTCTAAATGCACATCCACGGCGGGCCAGGGACAGAAGTAAAGTGTAGACTGGATTTCTTCTCGTCTGTTGGCTAATCTGGCCGACACCGCCCATTTCTGTTGCTTCGGCTACCTGTTAGAGTTGCAGTAGTGACTGTCCGTGTCTGTCTGTCTGTCTGTGTTCGTATGTCAATCTGTCTGTGTTTATTTGTCCTTCTTTCCGTGCCTTGGTCAGTCTTTTCTCGAATCGATCGCCGAAGTGTGTGGAGATTACAACAAACATCTCCCCCTCCTGACTCGAAGCCCAACAAAGTCTAATACCCCTCAGTCCCTCTCTATACCGTCTAGTACCCCTCAGTCCCTCTCTATACCGTCTAGTACCCCTCAGTCCCTCTCTATACCGTCTAGTACCCCTCAGTCCCTCTCTATACCGTCTTCTCTTACTCTTCCTTTGCGTTCTACGCTCTAAAGAGTCGTCTAAATGAACATCCACGGCGGGGCAGGGACAGGGATAAAGTGTAGACTCGATTTCTTCTCGTCTGTTGGTTAATCTGGCCAACACCGCCCATTTCAGTTGCTTCGGCCACAGTTTAGAGTTGCTGTGATAACTCGGTCTGTGTGTAGCTGTTTGTGTGTGTCTGTCCATATTTCTGTGTCTTGGTCAGTCTTTTCTCTAATCGATCGCCGAAGTGTGCGAAAATGACATTAAACATCTCTCCCTCCAGTCTGGAATCCCTTCAATGTCAAGTATCCCTCTAAACTCTCTTCTGATTCCCTTCCTTTGAGTTGTTCTCTCGAAGGAGTCGGCTAAATGTACATCCACGGCTGGGCAGAGACAGAGTTAAAGTGTAGACTGGATTTCTTCTCGTCTATTGGTTAATCTTGCCAACACCGCCCTTAGAGTTGCAGTAACGACTGTCTGTCTGTCTGTCTGTCTGAGACTTTGGAGAATTCTTTCTCGAGCGTTTCTGCTTCCCTTCAGTAAGCCCGTCTTTCGTATGCAGACGCATTCTGTGACAAATGACTTCTCGATTCTTCCAATTCCTGTCCCCTGATCCGAATCGCTCCCAAGATATTAACCCGTCTCCCTTCCCCTTCGCCAACCCCCCTCCTATCCCACCCCCATCTCATCACTGCGAGTCCTGACTCCTTCCATACGCCCTTCCTATCCCACCCCCATCTCATCACTGCGAGTCCTGACTCCTTCCATACGTCCTAGCCGAAATGGCGAAAATGTCTACAATCGTGTCTTGTCCCTGAATATATATCCAGAACAGATTGAAGGATTGTCGAGGATATCTGAGGGCACCCATCCAAAAATCTATTATTGCCTAGTGCGGAGTCATGCTCCCCCCTTGGCTGGAGCAATCTGTTTCCTGCTCCCCCCAAATCCCAGCCACGCTTTACACTTACCTTCACCCCCCGTCGATCCATGCTCAACCGCTAACTTCCACTTTTCCGTCGCGATCGAAAGAAAGTTTGTTTGACAGTTCCGTTACTAACTAGCTAGCAGTGACAACTTTGGATGACTCAGTTCCAGGTATTATCTGCATGAGTGTGCCAATTAGAAAGTACATCTTTTTTTTGTCGTTGCTAATATGTCGAACCCCCACCCCCCCCCTCACCCCAGGCTTCCTTCCGCAAAGCTCTCTCTGCCCGCGTCTCCGATGTCACAGTGATGGAAACGAAACGTCCACAACAGAGCTCCGTTATTAAACAGCTCACCACAGGTCTTTATGTGACTCGATGGGTAGATCAGACTATTGCAATTTATTGTTGCTTCCACATCTCTTCTCATCCAACCACTCCCTTCGGCCTGCCCTTGTCTGATTCTTTTCAGCCAGACCCCCCCCCCCCCCGAAAAAAAAACAAAAAAACAAAAAAAAACCACCCCCACACACACAAAACAATACCGAACAAGAGGCGAAGCCTTCAAGGCTCACGTAAGAAATAGACAAACAGTAACACAAACTCAATCATTCCGTCACACATACACACCCACACACACAGTAAGCTTAGGTGACACTGTGCAAGAAAGAGAGACACTAGATCTAGATCTGTCTGTGTCTGCATGTTGCCTACTTACAAACACTGTAGTTTCTTTGCTACTTACAGGGACACGACTGCCAAATAGTCTCGGCCCGCTCAAAATAACAATGACCGAGACCACACACACCACGCGAGAGAGAAAGACTACAGGGAGGCATGCCGTCATGATGCATTAATTGACGTCAAACACTTTTGACCGTGACGTAATCTTATGCGAGCTTTATCCATAGTCTTGGATAACCACTCACACATAGACTCGGAAATGTTAAAGTTTCTACCACAGACATACACACACACACACGCACACACACACACACACACACACACACACGCACGCACAAACGCACAGACAGACAAAGTTACGATCGCATAGGCTACACTTCGTGAGCCAAAAACACGTCCACAGCAAAGCTCCCTCATTAGAATACTTAACCACAGGGCTCGGGGCAAATCGATCCAAGAATCTGAACATGACAAGAAGGTAATGAATTATTGCTCACACACTTGTCCCGAACCCCATGGCCTATAGCCTTCCCTCCGCCAAACCATTTATCCCTTTTGTTCTGATGTGACAAAAACAAAGTATGTAGAACAGCTCCGTCATTGAATGCTAAAACACGCGCACTTGCGACAACTCTTCGAAGAATTCTATAACTGACTACGCCAAAAAGCAATCAATTATTGCTTAAAAGTAGATTTTCCTCGTCCGCCTCCTGCACCCACCCCTCACCGCCCCATTTCATACTCTCTAAATATCTAAAATTTAAACAAAAGTGAACACATCATCAACCGGGTTAGATTTGTCTTGTTCAATATTTCGGCAAACTGCCTTCTTCAGGATGTTATTAAAGTATGGAATGACGGCACGTGTACCACATTGTCATGAAATACCCTGTAAATACCCTGTACTTTCATGCTCTAGTTCCCTCCCATGGACCGGCACGGTTGGCCTAGTGGTAAGGCGTCCGCCCCGTGATCGGGAGGTCGTGGGTTCGAACCCCGGCCGGGTCATACCTAAGACTTTAAAATTGGCAATCTAGCTAGTGGCTGCTGCGCCTGGCGTCTGGCATTATGGGGTTAGTGCTAGGACTGGTTGGTCCGGTGTCAGAATAATGTGACTGGGTGAGACATGAAGCCTGTGCTGCGACTTCTGTCTTGTGTGTGGCGCACGTTATATGTCAAAGCAGCACCGCCCTGATATGGCTCTTCGTGGTCGGCTGGGCGTTAAGCAAACAAACAAACAAACTGGAAGAACAACCACCACAAAAACACCAAAAAACACCTAAATCCAAACAAACACAACGGCAGACCCAAAATACCACCCACACATCATGTTTACTTCAGGAATTTATTCATCTTTGAGTTGGCAAGATCATCGGAGAGATGATCTAGTGTTCTGTGGACCGGAATTTCTTGCCTCCAGGATGGGGCAAGCTTGAACTGCTGGGCCAACCGCCAATTGAGTTTCCTTGTAGCGGGACATGTTTCGTTCCCGGCAAGGGTTTCACTTAATCGATCCCTCAAATCCATGTACCCATACCGAAGAGGGGTAATTTTCTGTCTCTCTTGTTCTGTTTTGGGGAAACCTCAGCCTGAATTGATATCGTACTTTGTGATTGTTAAGCGGAGTTGAATGGAATTGTTGGGTATGACTCTTTTACATATATTTGTCTTAGATCTTAACAGTGACAGTGTTGTATGCAGAGAGATGTTTAGTTGAGATTAATGTTATTACCTAGTACACATATTTAAATACTAGAATGAATACCCGCTTCGCCGGGTACCCGGCTTCGCCGGGAAGAAGTAGAACCGAATGATACCCGGCTTCGCCGGGAAGAAGTAGAGGAATACCCGGCTTCGCCGGGATGAAAGCGTTAATGTGGACAGTGACCTTGTAAAAATAGTAACGGGAATATCCGACTTCGCCGGGATGAAAGCGTTGTGGACAGTGACCTTCTAAAAATAGTAACGGGAATATGGATTGACGCCACACGAAGGAAGGGAGATAAACGCAAAACACTGGAGAAGATAAGGAAGAGTTACTGGGAATGGATCTGGGAAGATGAACTGAAAAACCAAAATCGGTTCAGCGCTGCGCGCTGAGAGCACGTGTTGAAAATTCTCATCGACCAGGTTGTGTCCGGGGTCTACCTGAATATGCCCACCAAATTTGAAGCAGATCCATCAAGAACTGCACACACACACACACACACACAAGCCGTATATATATATATATATATATATATATATAGATAGATAATGCTAATGTTGTAGTGTTTCGTTTGTCTTCACGTTACATTGAAAGATCATCCATGTGAGATAATAAAGTTAATTTGATTTGATGTACCTGGTCGATTGCAAAGTCACCACCTTGATGACTTAGGTTTGCTATCGATAGCTTGTATTTTACTTTTTGGGTAATTATCTGTTCTCTGAACAAATAACAGCTCAGGAAAGAGCACAGATGACGTTGAATTTTGCTTGTCCGGGGAAAACTATCATAACTCATATGAACCATTCAAGACGATGATTCGCATCAAAGCCTTCTGCGCGCACAGAGAATCTTACACAAATATGTTCATTGTTTCCATAGCAAAGCCGTTTCTACAAGTTTTCAATCAGCCGACAAAAGTTATGTTTGATTACTGCCAAATCCGATATCTGAACTGAGGAACATGCGGCAAAGCAAAGTCTCAGTTCCTGGTTCTGCTTTCATAATGCCAACAGAATTAATGCAAACGATCCAAGCAAAACCCCTATTTCCAGCATTTATACAATTCAAATACATTTAGGACATGGACGAAGAAGATGAAAAACAAACACAGGCAAATCAGAAAAGGAAATTCAATCTCGACCCAAAACTGTTTCTCCAAAGTATCAATATTCTTTTCCCTTTTTAATACTTTTTCTTTCCAACACATCTCATTCAATCAGGGACGGAATATCATTTCAGGCGATCAACAAACTCTTTCTCGCCAAGCGTCATTTCTCGAACTTTCTTTTCAATTCATCGTGCACTCTATATCCCCAGAGACCACAGGGGGTCCTCTCTCCCTGTCCCTTCTGTCTTACTCATGACGGAGCCAGACTTCCGTACGGAATTTACTCAGACGGCCCCCCCCCCCCCCCTCTCATCTATTAAATCTTGGGAGCGTGTCTTGAGTGGTGATACGTACTTCTCTTCTGCAGGGATAAATATAAGCAGCCCTTCTTTGGTAAATACTTTTCTTCAGCAGGGATAAGCAGCCCTTCTTATTTGTATATTTTTTTGTGGAGTAGAAAAAAAAGTAAAATATTATACCGTCTTCGTCATTTTGTGTGAAAGGGAGTAAGCTTATTTCCTCTTTCCTGACGCCCGCTCCATATTATAGTATGACAGAGATAAGAACGATTCTTTATTTTTTATTTTTTTACATTAACTTTTTTTGTTAATTTTCAATGATTATTTTGATTTTTGGTTTGAGTCTCTCATCTTTCTGTTTGCTATATATATTTTGCCATTCATCCCCCCCCCCCCCCCACATTTTGTTTGGTCTACAGACCTCAAAACTGCAGCTTTTCAACTCTTTTTTCTTGCCTGTGTTATTGTTGGCTTCCCCTCGAGTAGCTTCCCTTGCTTCTGTCTTTGTCATTTGTTGGTTTGTGCAGTGCAGTTGTTTTGTCAGTTATTCTCCTCTTTATCTGTTCTATCGTCTGTCTTCTTCTTTTTTGTGTGTGTACTTTTGTGTTTTTGTGCCTGAAGAAGACCCTTAGGTCGAAACGTCGCTGTTATTCGTTCCGTGTTGTCATTTTAACGTGAGTACATTGCTTTTTGGTCTCTTTATATACATGTATATTCTTCTTTTTACCCTTCCTTGTTTCTTTCATTTTCTTCATCGACCTCCGTGTACATCATGCAGCCCTAACACCAAGATCTTTCTCAGTTGTTAAGCTACTATCCATTGTGATCAACAATTTGATTTTCATTTTGCGAGGTTGAGCCACAACATGTCCAACCGTGCAACACCACCACCAGTTCTCTTGGTACCTCCAAGTGTAGTGCCCCCCTCCCCTTCCACACACACACTTTTTCCTTGTTCTCTCCCTTTTCTGTTGGTTGAAATGTGCTTTCCTCCGTCTTCTCGAGACTTCTCTTTTATATTCTTTTCTTTTCGTAATACCTTCGATGAATGACTTCTTCAAATATATCCCTGTGTGTCCCACTAGATGTTTTTCGTCGGTTTTTTTTCTTTCTTTTCGTTTCTTGAACACCATTTCCCTATGGACCTCCAATCTATCTCTTTCTCGCTCCCCAAAGGTCCAGAATTCCGAACGGAATTACTCCGACGGCACCCCACCTCTCATCTATAAAATCTGGGAGTTGTGACTTGACTGGTAAATACTTTTTTCAGCAGGGGCAAGCAACCTTTTCTTTTCGTTTTGTGGTTTTTTGTTGTTATTCATTTATTTTTTTATAAAAAAAGGGTAAGGAACAATTCGTGCTGGTCATTGTGTGCGAGTGGAATTGTTTTACTTTTCTGAGGCCAAACAAATAAAAAGTCTGTTTACGGTATCCCGACCGACCCTATTTTTTCGCGCGACCCTAGACTTTTTTTGGCATTTGGGAAAAAAAAAAAAAAAAAAAGGTCTTTGTTTTTTGGCAAAATATATATATATATTTTTTTTTAAATCCCGACCTACCGACCCTATTTTTTTTGCCTATGTTACCTTAAACAGACTATTTTTATTTGTTGGCCTGATCTCTGTTCTGCAGCTTGTCAGAGATCGAAGAGGTGCTTTCTTATTTGACACATGCAGTATGTCTTGCTTTTGTGTTTCGCCTCTACACCGCTTCTTCTTCTTCTTCTTCTTTTTCTTCTGCAAGCTAAATAAACCCAAACCCTTCCCGCATGATCTTCCTCTGGTTTCAAGCTACTATAGCTAAGGCCTAAAAAAAAAAATAGGTGTGGTTACGGTAACCCGACCTACCCTATTTTTAGGGGCCGATCCTATAACTTTTTATTACATTTGTCAAACAAAAAAACCAAAAAAAAACAAAAACGAGTGCAAAAAACGCAATGAAAGCGAAAGCACCCGTGTCGCACACTTATTTCCCTGTCAAGTAGGTTTAATTTGTACACATTCGAAAAAAAAGTGATTGCCTACCTACCTACCCTATTTTTTTTGGCTATGTTACCGTAACCACACCTATTTATTTTTTTTGCCTAATGTAAGCCTAAGTTTATGTTTTTTTGGCTTCCAATCGATTGTTTTATTTTGCTCTTCTTTTCTGATTATATCCAAAATTTCATCTAAACAGATATCAGACATATTTTCCATCTCAGCATCTCACAATTTTTAATTTTTTTTTTATCGAAAGGATATCATTTTTCTTCAGATTTTTTCTTTCAATTCAATCCCCTTTTTATGTTTTCTTTTTTTGTCTTGCTTTCTCCTCTGGCAAAATGATGTAAGGAAAAAACCATGCATGTATACCCAATCACATCACTTTTATTGTATTATTTTGTCTTTGGATGCTCTCACGCAATGGGCATAACAACAATGAAAATTCTATTTTTGTTTTGGCCCCGTGATTTTGCTGTGTTATTTTCGTCCTCCGTTGGCAAAATGAGATTTCAAAAACCCATGTATATCCGATTACTCATTTCTTGTTGTTGTTTTTTTGGATGCAATCATATAACACATTCAACAGAATTTTTTTCTATTTTTTCCTTCTGTTTTTCGTAAATAATTTCTCATTATATTTTTCATGATTCTAATTAAATGTTCATACTATCCGGTCTATTCAGAATGTATATATATATAAGTATGACATCTGATACTGTCTCAAAAACGTGAGGTACTGGCACATCAGCCAGCTACAGGTATCTTCCCATAATGCATCTGGACACCGGAAATCCGGTCTCTGACGTCCCATTATCCACAGACAAAGGCCACGACAAAAGCAGATCCTTTTCTTTGGGATTTGTTTCTGTACATGACAGCAACGTCCATCAAAGTATTTTTTTTTTAATAAAAAAAAGAAGAAAAAGCCCAAAATATATTTCCTTGGAGAAGAACAGCGGCGACTGCGCGTGAGAGCGAGAAATAAACAGACAAAAGTAGACTGTAACGTAATCACGTGGCGGCTTTTTTTTTTTTTTAATCATCCAAAGTCGGGGTAACGCCCGGGAACATTCACCTAAATGGTTTAACCGTGAGGGCGTTAAAAAATGTATCATCGTGTATTCACGTGTGAATGAAGACGACGAAACTCACAATTAACGACGTTTTGACACTTGGGTCTTCTTCAGGAACATAGAAAACGAAACGCAGCAGAAAAAAAAGAAGACAGACGCTAGACCAGAATGAAGAACTACACACGTCACGACACGAACTACACACGTCACGACACGAACTACACACGTCACGACACGAACTACACACGTCACGACACGAACTACACACGTCACGACACGAACTACACACGTCACGACACGAACTACACACGTCACGACACGAACTACACACGTCACGACTAGCTCGCACACCAAATACAATCGGACAGGGTAGCAAGGCTTTGTTTCCTTGTTTAATTCTTTTAAAGTTGTGGACGCTTAAATTTTTTTTTAATATTATTTTTATCTTAAAGGCGTGATTGCGTTTAAGTCAATATAAAACACAGCTCTTAAGACGGGCTGCGTAAGCCTCGTATCTGTGCATATTATTCCAGGGTACGTTAACCGCCGCCTCTGTCAAGAGTGCAATGCCTATATTATTCCCCCCCTCCCCCGCCTCAAACAACTCGCCCCCGACCAACCCACCCACCCATGTAATCATGCATTCACTTGCATTTCAAAGTGCAAATTCGTGTCCAGAATCAGTGTCGATACAAAAACACGACAAATTCCAGGATTCGTCCTGGGGCATCATCTGTTGCACGACCATGCACATTATTTGTGCAACGGAAGCATAACACAAAACAATATTTTGAGTAGAAAATTGCATTTTGCCCATGGAAGCCCAAAGCATATTACACAATTTTTGGAAGAAAAGGCATCACAAGAGGAAATGAACACATAAACGCCAACAACTGCTTTGATATTCCGCAGGGCTGGCTAAAAAAGAAAGGGTGATTGTGAATGGTATAATAATCAGAAAATTGAATTTTGTTTTGTGTTTGTGTGTGTGTGTGTGTGTGTGTGTGTGTGTGTGTGTGTGTGTGTGTGTGTCTGTATCTGTGTGTGCTTGTTTGAGAGAGAGAGAGAGAGAGAGAGAGAGAGAGAG
>NC_090254.1:37945710-37953210 GCF_037325665.1 Littorina saxatilis | reverse complement strand
GTTTGTGTGTGAGTGTGTGTACATGTTTGCGTGCGCGTGCGTAAGTGCGTGTTTCTATGTGTTAGTCGCAGAACGCAATCAATTACACTCAAACTTCACGACTCTAGTCAAGCGTTTATCTGTATTTGACACCTTCCGTACCGGAAAAATAAAAAGATAGGAAAGAAAACAGAACAAAAATCTTACGGGGGATAGGGGTCGTGCCTTGATGTGTAAAAAGGAGGGACAGAGACAGCGAGACACGGACACGAGAGACAGAGACACTCACGCAGAGAAAGGCCAACAGAGACTTTACGAAGAAACACCACAAAACCCTTCGCAAATCCTTCACGTTTCAACAACCTCGTCATTAAAACCCCAGCACAAAAAGAACCACACACACAAAAAAAGGGTCTCCGCGAAACTCATCGAACGAATGACACAAAAAGTGCCTGGACAAATTTCAAGAAAACACAAAACGACGACGCAGGAAAAAATGTGCATTAGGGACAACATAAGAAGAGATGGGGCAGGGAAAGACAGAAGCAAGGAAGGAGATTGAACAAGGGGAAGATGGAGAGGAGGATGAGTGAAAGTTGGTTCGGGGTTGGGGAGGGGGTGGCAGAGAGAAGCAGGGGCAGACTGGGTGGTGAGTGTGTTACATTGTTGTGTGTGTGTGTGTGAGAGAGAGAGAGAGAGAGAGAGAGAGAGAGAGAGAGAGAGAGAGAGAGAGAGAGAGAGAGAGAGAGAGAGAGAGAGAGAGAGAGAGAGAGAGAGAGAGAGAGAGAGAGAGAGAGAGAGAAAGACAGGGGAACACACACACACACAAACACACACACGAAACGGAAACGAAACCCGAAAACAGAATGGAGTATACGTTGGGTGATGGTAGCTGAGACAAGACAAATTGTAAAACTGGAAGAGTTTCCCGTAGCTGTGAGTGTGTGAGATCGGGGGTGGGGTGGGGGGGGGGGGGAGAGAAACTTTGTTGGGGGAGGGGGAGAATGTAGGTGGGAGGAAAAAGAGTAGAGCTGGAGGGACATAAAGTTGATTGGAGGTTCCAGGGCTGTGCCAGCCAGCAGATCGATACAAGCAAGTGTTCTCCAAACGCTTGATGGGGCTCTCCAGCCAGCGAAGAGGGCCCCGTTTGACACCCAACAGCGGACTTTTTTCTTTCTACAAATGTGTAAGAATTTCAAAAGTGTTTTGTAGCTTAGGTGTGAGGGTTGTTGTGGAGTGTTTGTGTGTGTGTGGGAATGTGTGTGTGTGTGTGTGTGTGTGGGGGGGGGAGGTTGGTGTGAGTATGTGTGTGTGTGTGGGGGGGGGGTGTTTGTGGGCGAGTGTGTGTGTGTGTGTGTGTGGGGGGGTGTTTGTGGGCGAGTGTGTGTGTGTGTGGTTGTGTGTGTGTGTGTGTGGTTGTGTGTGTGGTTGTGTGTGTGTGTGTGTGTGTGTGTGGAGGGTGGGCGGGGATGACAGGGTTCGAAAACTGATTCTCGTCAAAGGGATTCGCTTACATGGAGAAGCACATACGAAATTTGGTTGCGTACATGAGAGGAAAAGATAGAGAGAGAGGGGAAGAGAGAGAGAGAGAGAGAGAGAGAGAGAGAGAGAGAGAGAGAGAGAGAGAGAGAGAGAGAGAGAGAGAGAGAGAGAGAGAGAGAGAGTCAGTGAGAGTGAGAGAGAGAGAGAGAGAGAGAGAGACGGAGAGAGAGAGAGAGAGTGAGAGAGAGTGAGAGAGAGAGAGAGAGAGAGGGAGAGAGAGAGAGAGTGAGAGTGAGAGAGAGAGAGAGCGAGAGAGAGAGAGAGAGAGAGCGAGAGAGAGAGAGAGAGAGACGGAGAGAGAGTGAGAGTGAGAGAGAGGGAGAGAGAGAGAGAGAGAGAGAGTGAGAGAGAGAGAGAGAGAGGGAGAGAGAGAGAGAGAGAGAGAGAGAGAGAGAGAGAGAGAGAGAGAGAGAGAGAGAGAGAGAGAGAGAGAATTGAATTGAATTGAATTGAAATTTATTTTACGAGGGTGACAGAATAAGCAATGTATTCATGCTTCTTTTCATCCGGCCCTCGCCCATTAAGGGGTAACAAACAAGAAGAAATAAAAGATAAGTTTAACAATAGTACAAATGACATATTTACCATAATTAACATGTCAAGCAACCAATAAGACATTTTAAGATGCATTAGGATTCTTTAGCAATGCTTGAAAATTATATATAACAGGGAAATATGTGTTTGTATAAAAAAAATCCTTCATGAATTATATATAATCATGTTTTTCAATATAATCAGAGAGAGAGAGAGAGAGAGAGAACCACCCAGACATAAACAGATAGATCGGTCCTGTTGTGATCACAACACAAACACACAGACAGACAACCACACACACACATGATTGTAGTTACCTTCTGCCGATAAACATGGAGAGAAAAGACGACATGTTTCTTGGTCTGTAATTCCCTTCTTGTCTGAGTCAGCGGTATTCACAGCAACATTCTTGTAACTTTGTCCTTTATGCTCCGTCGTAAAGAATCGTGCATTGCGGCATTCATAAATTCATCCAAGTCCCTTGCCACTGATATAGTTTCTACACAGCGCGGCGCTTCTCAATCCCTGTTGCCAGTCAGTACAGTTTTTAGGGAGAAGTCTCGATTACGAAATAATGGCAGGCGCTTTTCTTGTGTGTATACTTCTTGGAACTGAGGTACTGACAGGTTTCTTTCAGCTGTGAGAAGCTGAAGGAGTCTGTATTCTATTGATGTCCAGAGCAGTAGAGCAGTAGTCCAAGACCATGAAGACCAGAGAGCGGTTTTTGTTAATATTTCGCTTCAAATCCTTAGAACTTCGTTTGCAAACCGTTCAAGTCTGGAGCATTGAATGATGGCTTGTTGTTTTCATACGTGAGTCGTGAAGGCTTGGCCTCTTGTTGTTAATACATGGACAGGGTCTACTCTGTTTGTTGTCAGATAGATAAAAAGAATTGTGTTCTTTGTTGGTTTAAACAGTGCGTATTCAACAATTCATAGATAATTCAACATTATACATGTTCTTTGTTCTGTCTTTGTTATTGATGTTCCACTCGCATTTTACAATGGTCACAGTCGTGTTCTCTCGAGGACCGGAACACTCAGAGGTTGGCAGCACCAGAAGAATTCTGACTGCGAAGAAAATACAAAGAGGTCTTCCAAGATTAGAGAGTTATAGCATATGATGGTGGTCGTCGTGTCGATGGAAGAACCAATCAGCTACACAGGGCAGCGCTTGATTTTGTTTGTGTGACCGAATTCTGACGACACGAACCGACCACCGTCGCCAACCCACCACCGCTCCTATGTCTCTCTAATATTGAGCAGTTGAACGGTTCAGACCTAAGAGACAACACCATGATTTTGTTCAAGAATATTTCGGCAGCAGACACAGAGAGACTCACATAATTAGTCGTAATTTTGTGAAATATATGTTCACAAACAACACACGACCCACAACATCCGGACTGTGAAGTTCAAAGGACGTCATTGTTTATTTAATTGTGTGGTTACGAAGATATATACTCCTTCAAAAATGTGTCGATAGGAAATTTCTATGGTGTTTGAGGATGACTTTAAGTCGCAATCCAAAACTCCCAATAGTTTTAGATACAGACACGTTTGTGAGGCTCTGGGTCTTCCCCGACCCAGGAAGCACGGTGAAGGTTCGTGTGTGGCAATCGTGGTGGGTACCCAACTCTTTTGTTTTGGTTTTGTATCATATCTTAACCTCCCTACTGAGCATAATGGGGGCATTGCGTGCCATGTGACCCAGGTCACTACACGGAACGCAATTGGCACTTCTCCAGAGGCTCTGGGCTATGCGCAATGATGCCTAATAAAGAGGCCAATAAAAACGGGCATTTCTTTGTAGAACGACCCACGCAAAGCTTGTGTCTTTACCGCCAGGTTTGTTTGTACAGTGGAACGACCCACGCAAAGCTTGTGTCTTTACCGCCAGGTTTGTTTGTACAATGGAACGACCCACACAAAGCTTGTGTCTTTACCGCCAGGTTTGTTTGTACAGTGGAACGAGCCACGCAAAGCTCGTGTCTTTACCGCCAGGTTTGTTTGTACAGTGGAACGAGCCACGCAAAGCTTGTGTCTTTACCGCCAGGTTTGTTTGTACAGTGGAACGAGCCACGCAAAGCTTGTGTCTTTACCGCCAGGTGTGTTTGTACAGTGGAACGACCCACGCAAAGCTTGTGTCTTTACCGCCAGGTGTGTTTGTACAGTGGAACGACCCACGCAAAGCTTGTGTCTTTACCGCCAGGTGTGTTTGTACAGTGGAACGACCCACGCAAAGCTTGTGTCTTTACCGCCAGGTTTGTTTGTACAGTGGAACGACCCACGCAAAGCTTGTGTCTTTACCGCCAGGTTTGTTTGTACAGTGGAACGACCCACGCAAAGCTTGTGTCTTTACCGCCAGGTGTGTTTGTACAGTGGAACGACCCACGCAAAGCTTGTGTCTTTACCGCCAGGTTTGTTTGTACAGTGGAACGACCCACGCAAAGCTCGTGTCTTTACCGCCAGGTTTGTTTGTACAGTGGAACCTCCATTTTAAGACCTCCACAATTCTCGGAAAATCAGGTCTTAAAAAAGGAGGGAGTCTTAAAATGGAGGTAAATTTACTTTACAGAGGTTCTGAACGGACAATGTAAAAAAACCAAAAAAACAAAACCCGAAGGTCTTAAAAAGGGGGAGGTCTTGAATTGGGGGGGGGGGGGGGTCCTAAACGTGATGCTCCACTGTATCGTAACTAGGACAGTGATGCCCGATAAAGAGGCCAATAAAAACGGGCATCTCTTTATGGAACGACCCACGCGAGGCTCCTCTTTTATCCGCCAGGTTTGCTCGTATCGTAACTAGGCCATTGTCGGAAGGGTGGCTTAGCCTCAAAATAGCTTCGGAAGATGCTTTAAAGACTGCAGGGATGGATGACAAAGAGTTTGATCAGCATGGTTTTAGTACAGCCTTGCTGGAAGCAAAGCTAAACGACAACTTAGTCAACCCACCGTGCAGTGACACGCAATGGTGTCGTAAAACCGAGAACTACCATGCCTGGCTAACTTAAAGGGACTAGCGCTGAAGGATACTTACGGGCGGGGATGTAGCTCAGTCGGTAGCGCGCTGGATTTGTATCCAGTTGGCCGCTGTCAGCGTGAGTTCGTCCCCACTTCGGCGAGAGATTATATTTCTCAGAGTCAACTTTGTGTGCAGACTCTCCTCGGTGTCCGAACACCCCCGTGTGTACACGCAAGCACAAGACCAAGTGCGCACGAAAAAGATCCTGTGATCCATGTCAGAGTTCGGTGGGTTATAGAAACACGAAAATACCCAGCATGCTTCCTCCGAAAACGGCGTATGGCTGCCTAAATGGCGGGGTAAAAAACGGTCATACTCGTAAAATTCCACTCGTGCAAAAAACACGAGTGTACGTGGGAGTTTCAGCCCACGAACTCAGAAGAAGAAGAAGGATACTTACAGATCGCAAAAAGAATCAGAAACAAAGTACGTTAAGACCAGTCTTGCTTACTCCAACAGCGGAGCTTTAAAATAATATTTGCACAGAAATGGCACACTGGGGATATGATACATTAAAATATAGAAGGGATTACCATAAAACTTTTCTCATGACCGATGTCTTGTGACAAATGTCCGTTGTGAGACCAACATTGCAAAAAATGATGTGCTTGCAATACAGTTTTGTTTGAACAAAAGCTAACAAATAATTTACCCCGCCAGTATGATGTTCAAAGACAATGTAATAGATACATAAATACAAATCAAACTAAAACCAAATAAACGAAAATACAACTAAGCTTTTAAACAGAATTTGGATATACAAAGGATTGCAAAAGAAAACTCATAGTAAGGGTGCCTGAAGAAGGTTCCACAGAAAAAGATGTCCCGCAGAAGAATGTCACAGAGCTTCACCAGAACTGAACACTTTCCGACAACCTCTAGAAAGCCTTGCGTACAGTTACCCTGGAAGGACACAATTAAGGAACAAACAGATGCGCGAGAACGGTTTGGAAAACTGTTCTATGTCTATGTTCAGGTCTAAAACGCGTAAGACATTAATAGGATTCTACAAAACAGCCTCGATCATTTCCATCTTTGGGACTCATGTGTCAGAGAGTCAGTGGTTCAGAATGGCCTTGAAAGGCACCAATACCAGTAATGATTGGCATTTTGTAATATGCATGCCTTAATGAATTATCACCGACAACCCACTCCTCGCTTGAACTACTTCGCCCTTTTTGACAATAGCCTGGTCTTTGAATTTTTGAAAGTGCTTGGAATTTTTTTCCGTTTTGTTTAATGAAACGGCCACAAAAATTGAAAGATTTATCTGTGAGACTACCCTCAATTATAATAAATCAACCACATCGGATAGACAAAACCTTGATCGTCATGGTGTTGGCCGACACATTCACCTCTTCACAACGGAACGCATGACTATGCTGAAAGTTAATCTAAGCATATTTTTCTTTCTGTTTTTCATTCACAACCAGCTCCCAACACGGCTCTCCGCAGGTCCTTCACTGGAGTGTTTCCAAGCTAACCTGGGTGGGAGTGCCAGGTCCGTCCTCCCCGAACACTGGTTGCCACAGAACTGTGTATATATATAGTTTTACACTTTTACTGAGCCTGAGCCAACCACAGACCTATTTTAACTAACTCTACTTTAAACGTAACTCGCTGAACTTATAACGTCCAAAGGGACTCAGTTCATGATTCGAAAGAAGAAGAAGAAGAACTCCATCCACCAACGCTGTACGCAACAACAACAAAACAGAAAACAGAAAAAAGAAAATGATGAGAGAAAACAGCACGTTCTTGCATTGCACACAAAGAGAGAAAAGGAGGCCTGCACTTCCGCATACCCAGCACTAGGCTTTGTGTTTTGAGAAACAATAGTCATATCCCAGGGGAGACACACCACGATGGCACATAGAGGGAATAATTGTGTATTATGGAAATAAATGTCATCCCATTCATGGTGACATGTCGGAGACATTGACATTTGCAAAAGTGATCGATCTAATTGCTTTGTCACCTATATATCTGTTTAAATTGACCGGAAATTGCAAAACATTCTCTCGCTTACGTTTCGTGTCGAAGAAAGAATGGCAAGTAAATTACTTTGTCAAATATATTTAAATATGTTCAACATTTACAGGAAATTGCTAAACTTTCTTTTGCTTAACTTTTGTGTCGATGAAAGAAAGGCAAGAAAATTCTATAGCGTACAACATAAGAAGCGCTGTTTAACAAACCTACATTCTTAACTAGAAATGTTCCAATGTGAACACACTTTTTGGTACCAGCTGTGAACACTGTGATATACTTCATATTTCTACTTGCAAAGGTAGCACACATGGCAAACCCTAAATGGTATCAGACCTAACAAAGTGTTCAAAACTGGTTACAAAAAGGTGTGTTCACATCGAAACACTTCCAGCTTAGAGTGTACTACAGCAAATTACCCATCATAGCTTAT
>NC_090254.1:37919084-37944084 GCF_037325665.1 Littorina saxatilis | reverse complement strand
CTTGGGTTCTTGGTGTTATGTCTCAGTTAAATGTATGCTTTGTATGCTTGTTGATTTGTGCTAGTTTATTCTATAATGAATTTGTAAAGCGCCTGGAGCCAATTGATGGGACTCGCGCTATAGAAAAGTTATTTATTATTATTATTATTATTATTATTATTATTATGCAGGCTGTACGGTATGGCGTACCACAAGGGTCTTTCCAGTTTTAGGCCCTCTACTTTTTTCCATATACATAAATGACCTGCCCCTTCATATTACAAACTTGTGTGAACTTTTTGCAGATGACACTACCATACATTCCAGTGACACCAATTTAAATCGTTTTTCTATTTTCTATTTTTTATCTTGTATTTTTATTTCATTTTTGTAGTTAGTCCCTCTTTAGGGCGAGGGCTGGATGTAAAAAAGCAGACCACTGCTTAATCTACTACCCTCGTAAAATAAAAGAATTGTCATTGTCATTCTCTCTCTCTCTCTCTCTCTCTCTCTCTCTCTCTCTCTCTCTCTCTCTCTCTCTCTCTCTCTCTCTCTCTCTCTCTCTCAGTCTGAAGCCTACCCCCCCCCCCCCCTTTATATCCTTTTCGTTCACTGTCACATTATTTTTGCATCATCACCACCAGACTCAGTTTCTTCACATACAAAAGCATTCCCCAAAATCCTATGTCCGGATACTCCAGATTTCGCACTAACATGAAAATGATGTTTTACGTGTGTTGAACACGCGAAACAAAACTTAATCAATCATATGTTGCAGGACTACGACCCAAGCGTTCGAGAACAGCTGCAGGGCAGGATAGACCACATCCTCAACTTTGAAGACAGCATACAGTGAGTCGCTTGCTTTGTCTGCGTGTGTTTAGATCTCCCTGTGTCTTTTTCGATGCTATTACTTTCTCAACCCACCGTTGTCAGCTCCTATTTGTTTGTTTGTTTGTTTGTTTGCTTAACGCCCAGCCGACCACGAAGGGCCATATCAGGGCGGAGCTGCTTTGACATATAACGTGCGCCACACACAAGACAGAAGTCGCAGCACAGGCTTCATGTCTCACCCAGTCACATTATTCTGACACCGGACCAACCAGTCCTAGCACTAACCCCATAATGCCAGACGCCAGGCGGAGCAGCCACTAGATTGCCAATTTTAAAGTCTTAGGTATGACCCGGCCGGGGTTCGAACCCACGACCTCCCGATCACGGGGCGGACGCTCTTATTTGTGGAATGGGAACAAGAGACTGCAGGTGAGAAGAACATGAGCAAGATAACAGTGAAAATATGTCCTCACCAGTACCCAAAAAAACGAACACTTAACATGGACCGGTTTCGACGATTGTCTTCTTCAGCAAATACAATACAAATACAAGAAGAAACAATTAACAGAAAGAAACATATTTGGGTACACCTAGATAAACAGATAAAGTTAACTGTGCATGAAATCATGTTTGGAGTTAAAAATAAAAAAAATGCATGCAGCTAGCTCTGTTGAAAGAATTAAACTGTATAATTTTGGTTGCTAAAATAGTAAAATGTGCATAAGTATTTATAAGAAAATCAAGGCTTCAATGCCTCTTTTTACATTTAGTCAAGTTTTGACTAAATGTTTTAACATAGAGGGGGGAATCGAGACGAGGGTCGTGGTGTATGTGCGTGTGTGTGTGTCTGTCTGTCTGTCTGTCTGTGTGTGTGTGTGTGTGTGTAGAGCGATTCAGACTAAACTACTGGGCCGATCTTTATGAAATTTGACATGAGAGTTCCTGGGTATGATATCCTCAGACGTTTTTTTCATTTTTTTGATAAATGTCTCTGATGACGTCATATCCGGCTTTTCGTGAAAGTTGAGGCGGCACTGTCACGCCCTCATTTTTCAACCAAATTGGTTGAAATTTTGGTCAAGTAATCTTCGACGAAGCCCGGACTTCGGTATTGCATTTCAGCTTGGTGGCTTAAAAACTAATGAGTGAGTTTGGTCATTAAAAATCGGAAACTTGTAATTAAAAAAAAAAATTTATTAAACGATCCAAAAACAATTTCATCTTATTCTTCGTCATTTTCTGATTCCAAAAACATATACATATGTTATATTTGGATTAAAAACAAGCTCTGAAAATTAAAAATATAAAAATTATGATCAAAATTAAATTTCCGAAATCGTTTTAAAAACAATTTCATCTTATTCCTTGTCGGTTCCTGATTCCAAAAACATATAGGATATGTTTGGATTAAAAACACGCTCAGAAAGTTAAAACGAAGAGAGGTACAGTAAAGCGTGCTATGAAGCACAGCGCAATCGCTACCGCGCCAAACAGGCTCGTCACTTTCACTGCCTTTTGCACTAGCGGCGGACTACGTTCAGTTTCATTCTGTGAGTTCCACAGCTTGACTAAATGTAGTAATTTCGCCTTACGCGACTTGTTTTTCTTCTTTCTGTTGTTTCTTCTTGTATTAATATTGTATTTGCTGACAAAGATAATCGTCGAAACCGGTCAATGTTAATTGTTCGTTTTCTGGTATTGATGAGTACATTTTCACTTTTATCTTGTACTTTCTTGTAGGTTTTTTGTGTGCGTGTCGATCCAGTACTCCCCCGACTTTATTGGAACTTTAGAGGGTCCGAAGACAAGAAAGTTCATATTTTGTTGGCTTTCAGAAAGCACATTCCTCATTTTTTCTCAATCCGCGTTGTGTGACTCAGGCCTGAAAGTGGCGAGTATCTTACTCGCCATGACGAGTAGAAACATGTAACTGGCGAGTCGAAATGTTCATCTACTCGCCAAATGCGAGTAAAGTTGCTGAAAAAACTTGTTGGTTTGGCTAGTAAAGTTTGCTTTCTGGCTAGTAAATATTTTCAGAAACAACAGCCAAAGGCGAGTACACCATTTGTTGGACTTTCAGCGCTGTGTCTTTCTTTTGTCTATTTCTTGTATCGATCTTTGTGTGTCTATTTCGTTGTTTTCTCAACCCACTATCTCTCTGTGTCTTTGTCTCTCTGTGTCTCTGAAGATGTTGTTTTGTGACGCAGGACGATAGAGAGCCACCTACCATTGTCGGGAGTGGGCGGGACGAACCAGCTGCTGTACTACACACGGAACATCTGGGACACCTTTGACCTGGACTCCGCCACCATCCGGAACTACACCGTGCAGCTCATGTACCCCAACTATACCATGTGAGTGGTTGCCGATGTGTCTCTGTTAGGCCAACCTTCTTTCTTCTTCTTCAGCGTTCCAGAATTGTCTGGTTACGTGTGAGCTCGTTTGCCCATTTGGGTTCCCCACACTATACTCTGAGAGCATAGTCAGCTCACTCCGCTTTTGTTGAGTAAGCATGCTGGGTATTTTCGTGTTTCCATAACCCACCGAACTCTGACATGGATTTCAGGATCTTTTCCGTGCGCACTTTGTCTTGTGCTTGCGTGTACACACGAAGGGGGTTACGTCACTAGCAGGTCTGCACATAAGTTAACCTGGGAGATCGGAAAAATCTCCACTCTTAACCCACCAGGCGGCAGCGACCGGGCCAACCAAAAATATATGTTGGTTTGAGTAACGTAACCAAAAAAGATAGGGTCGGTTGGTCGGCTTTTTTAAAAAAATTTACAGACTTTTTTTTTTAAATTTAGTTGATTTTAAAGGAGATTACTTCCCTTAGTTTCGGTATGGTTCGCAAAATGTGCTAAAAGTTTCGATTTTGGGGTCGGCGGGAAAAAATAGGGTCGGTCGGGTTACCCTTAATCAACATATATTTTTATTTGGCCATAATTCATTGTCTCTCAAACCACGTTGCGAAACAGATATAAATCTTACGTTTTTAAATTAAGAATCAAAGAACCAGAAAGGTTAAGGTTATGGAATGTTATTCTCCAGAACTGTGTACCAGTGAAAACCATGTTACGACGTTGACATGTCTTTACTTAACTGATGAGACGCTTTAATCATACTAATTGATTTCATTAATTAGAACTGCTTCCATATATATTCTTGGCCTACGGATAAAGAATTAGAAATACTTGCACAATTTGTTTGTCTACGTTTAGTAATTTACAAGGGTTTTAGAGTACGTCAACTTTGTAACATAAGGTTGTGACATGTGAAAATGCGATAATGTTTTTTGTTGCATATGTCTGTATCATTATCTAACTGGAGTATTACTCATAGGTAAAGAGAATACATTCTAGTTGCCAGTTGATATACGTTATAATCATTTAAAAGACTGAAAAAGCATTGACAAGAGATATAGACCGAAGTGGATGAGTGACTACATGTGACACTTTATGTTTCAGGGAAGGGGTCAACAGGGTGTCCCTGATGTCTGGCAACGACACCTTGTTCCACACCCACACAAACGACACCAACATCCACCCCAACTACCTCCCCTTCTGTGCCTTCTCTCACTCCGGTCACGTTCAGGTAGGTGTTGAAATTTCCGTTTTGATATATGTACAGAAAGACTGAAGCTTATGTACTTCATTTCCAAACACCGGAAATAACTCTGTCAGGATTTTCAGCGGTCTGGAAGAGTAAAAGCCCCTTTACCTCTGACACGCTGTTCAGAAAATCCGGAGCATGTTCTACGCTTCCGATCGGCTTTAACCTGCGATCGGGACGAACAACTATGATGTGTATGCTATATGCAGCGTGCGCTTAATACGGTACTGTTTCAAGTATTTTATCAGATTTTTCGCTTTAAGTATGCTTTAAACTGACGCCGAGAGGTTTTCTAAAATCGTCTATTATAATGACTGCATCTTTATCTGTGTTAAGTCAGTCTCTTCTTCATCTTTGCGTGCCACACTGTTTATTACCTTGCCGAGCAGTCTGACTTTCCCAACGCTTCCATCCCGAGTTATTAGTCATCCCTCTGATTTTATACATCTAGTTTCTCACACGACAAAAACATGTCCTGTTTATTTCAGGGCGACCTGGTATACGGTCATTATGGACGAAAACAAGATTTTGACAAACTCAAGGAGCTTGGGGTGGACATCAACCAGACGATCGTGCTGATACGCTACGGCATCATTCACCCCAGTAACAAGGTCAGTTCCAACCGCTGAAAGGAGTGTGTAATTGTCTGTCCTTCGTTTTCGAAGATGACTACAGACTCAAGGAACGGTCTGATGGGTCTGGAGGTGGCTATAGTGAGGCCTATTAGGGTACACATGAGAAGATTTGGCTGCTGTGGTACGTGTACTTGCAGCTCTTGCTTTTTGACTCACATGCGAAGCAAAAGTGAGTCTATGTACTCACCCGAGTCGTCCGTCCGTCCGTCCGTCCGTCCGTCCGGACGTCCGGACGTCCGTCCGTCCGTCCGTCCGGAAAACTTTAACGTTGGATATTTCTTGGACACTATTCAGTCTATCAGTACCAAATTTGGCAAGATGGTGTATGATGACAAGGCCCCAAAAAACATACATAGCATCTTGACCTTGCTTTAAGGTCAAGGTCGCAGGGGCCATAAATGTTGCCTAAAAAACAGCTATTTTTCACATTTTTCACATTTTCTCTGAAGTTTTTGAGATTCAATACCTCACCTATATATGATATATAGGGCAAAGTAAGCCCCATCTTTTGATACCAGTTTGGTTTACCTTGCTTTAAGGTCAAGGTCACAGGAGCTCTTCAAAGTTGGATTGTATACATATTTTGAAGTGACCTTGACCCTGAACTATGGAAGATAACTGTTTCAAACTTAAAAATTATGTGGGGCACATGTTATGCTTTCATCATGAGACACATTTGGCCACATATGATCAAGGTCAAGGTCACTTTGACCCTTATGAAATGTGACCAAAATAAGGTAGTGAACCACTAAAAGTAACCATATCTCATGGTAGAAAGAGCCAATAAGCACCATTGTACTTCCTATGTCTTGAATTAACAGCTTTGTGTTGCATGACCTTGGATGACCTTGACCTTGTTGGTAGGAAAAATGTGTAAAGCAGTTCTTAGTGTATGATGTCATTGCTGTAAAGGTCAAGGTCAAGCATGTGAGTCGTATGGGCTTTGCCCTTCTTGTTAGAGTGTCGTTTGACAATTGTACAAATGCCATTTGTATGCGATGTGGTAATGGTTTGTCCAGAATTTGCTAAATCTGGCTCAGTATTTGTAATGATGAAAATGTGAAATAAGAGAATAGTCTTGATGGTCATGAAGGACTGCGAAGTTTTCGCACTTAATTTCAGCAAATATGCTGCCAAATCCAAGAGAAAAACGTTGGACAGATGAGGCAGAAGTGAGGAATATTCTTGACGTCACTAAGGACGATGATTACGGTAATCATGCAAATGACGATAATAATGATGGTACTCAAACAGAGGGAAGAGCAAACAAGAACAATGTTGAAGTTTCCTGGAAAGCAAACATTTGAACATTGAAACTGAAACCTGATCGTTTTAAATCTCTAAAAACATGAATCGGTCCCACGTGGCCCAGTAGATTGAAGGGATGTTAAAAACCAAGGACCAGCCAATCAAATCTGAAAATATATCCCGTGAAAAAATTCCATTGGAACTGAAATGAAAAGGTTATAGTGTAACAGGTCAATAGCGCGCGACAGATGTAGCTCTAGTTTCTCGTGCTGGTAATGCTGAATTTAGCTCTGTGGTCTTCTACTATAACAAAGCTTTTTTTTTTTTTACTGAAAACGGATGTTTGAGAAGCTTTGCTTATTTTTTGTGTGGCTGCCATGTTAACAGAACGTGCGCATGCGTATTAGTGGGGGTTCCCCCCATTTTTGCGACCTTGACCTTAGTATTCTCGAAGTCACTATTCCGGCCTTGTGTATAGTTTTTGTAATTGATTAATAAATCCAACAGGTGCACCATGCAGAAGACCTCGGAGCTCTAGGGGTCATTCTCTACCCTGACCCTCAAGACTACGCAGGTGTGGAGGCAGGGGGAAGTCCGAGCGGTAACGTGACAGGCACCTGGTGGTTGCCTGGATACGCTGTCATACGATCCTCTGTCCGATACTGGATGACCGGGGACCCCTTGACACCGGACTATCCGGCTGTAGGTGAGTATCATTTGGATTTTTCTTCTTCCGTTTTTGCAAGCGGAGTGGATAATCATAAAAGAAATAGGTCTCATTTTGAATTTTCTTCTTTCGGTTTTTGCAAGTTTAGTGGATACTCATAATTAAAATGTGTGCTTTTGTTTTATAAACCGAAGTGTGTGTCCGCAGTTTTGGGGAAGTAAGCTGTAAGGTTTATTCCATTTGGCTGTATATCAGCTGCAACAGTCCAGAACTGTATCCAATATTGCTGAGGCTCCATTCTTGAGATTTAGATTGTTGTTAGTCCTGTATTTTTTTTTTTATTGAAATGGAGGGAGGTGCTCTTACTTGAAAACTGATCACATGGTTAAAAAGCAAATGATGTTAATGCTGTTAGATATCATTTTGATTTTTCTTTCCGTTTTTGCAAGTGGAGTGGAAAATCATGATTGATAGAAATATAGGTATCATTTTATACTGATCACATGGTTGAAAAGCAAATGAAGGAGTGTTTTTTTAATGTTAATGCAGTGTGTGATATGTAAAGCCTAATCAAGATGAAGCGGGTTGTTCTGAAGATTTGTTTTTTTAATGTTAATGCAGTGTGTGATATGTAAAGCCTAATCAAGATGAAGCGGGTTGTTCTGAAGATTTGTTTTTGTCTGACTGTGAATGGATGTAAATGTTTTGTTTCAGACGGGGTGCCTCGCATGACAGCTGAGCGTGACAGTTTCACTCGGTTACCCGTCTTCCCCATTTCTTACAACGATGCTCGGCAACTTATGACGTAAGCTGACTATATTAAAGCCTGTCCTTAACTGGGCGAAGTATGCTTCTCGACGCTGGCCGCACGGAGCTTTAGCGCTGAGATTTTGGAGAGAAAACAACTTCGCTAAGTCTTATACGCAAAATTCCGAAATAACTCCGTCAGGTTTGTATATATGTTGTGGGAGAGTGACCTTTTCTTGCAAAACCTCTGCCAAACATGGGAGGGGCCAATCACTAGCGGGGGGAGTGTGGGAAACACGTGCTCCCGACTTTTTGAAGTGTTTCTACGAAATATTTCGTGAAAAAAGCCCGCAGCGGGCTTCGTGAAAAAGATTTCGCGACGTTGACTTCCCCCAGTTAATATCAGGCTTTAGAAAAGCCGTAAATCGTTGACAGCATTGACAAAAGTGTCTCATGTGTGACATTTCCTTTGTCCATTAGAACTGCGTATGTTGGGTGTGCTTGGCTAGAGTGAATGGAGTGAAACCCGAATTCCCAAACTTGGGCAATAAAATAGTCTGTATTTTGTATTCTGTATTCTGTATTCATGATGGTGTGTTGCAGAGACCTAAGTGGGAAAGACGTACCCGGGAACTGGACAGGTGGTCTTGGTGTGCCTTATAAGACCGGACCAGGTTATGACGACGACATGTGAGTTGCACACACACATGTCATTGCTCTTATTGGCCACATCTGGAGTTTTCTTCAGTGTAAATAAATGCTGGAATGGTTTGACGTTTTGAAAGTTAGAGTCCTGCCTATGTTTTACACTG
The DNA here is from genome assembly GCF_037325665.1 of Littorina saxatilis. Classification (NCBI taxonomy): domain Eukaryota; kingdom Metazoa; phylum Mollusca; class Gastropoda; order Littorinimorpha; family Littorinidae; genus Littorina; species Littorina saxatilis. The sequence goes on along the minus strand of NC_090254.1, from coordinate 37,935,550 downwards.
TGTGCGTTCTGTCTTGTCTTTTTCGTTTGAATGCTTTTTCGTTTAAATGCTTTTTTGTGTGAATGCTTTTTTGTGTGAATTGCTTCTATAAAAGTATCAACTTGCTTAAATTACGTCTGTTTTTGTGCTTCTTATCAAGTTTTTCAGAAACATGTTGTTGTTGTTGTTGTTGTTGTTGTTGTTGTTGTTGTTGTTGTTGTTGTTGTTGTTGTTGTTGTTGTTGTTGTTGTTGTGAGAGCATGCATACATTTGAACACACGCCTTTATAATGCAGTTTAATAGACGAACTCCGGAAATAACTCTGGCGGGTTTGCATGGGTTCTGAGTGAATACTCTTGCTTTTAGTGAGGAAAACTTTCCACAAATGCTCTTTGTCCGCGTGTTTCAGACTCGCCCCTCGCTTGTGGCTGGCCTATAATGCCACGTGGGAAATGTTGCCTCAATAAAGACAAGAGTATTCACTCTGTCACAACCCATTCAAACTCGACAGAGTTATAGTTCCGAACATCGTTAATATGCGTGTCAACACCGGAGCTTGCTTCTTAAATCAAGCTGTCTTTGTTACAGGCAGGTGGATCTGAATGTGAAGAACGAGTTCTTATTCCGGGAAATCCACAACATTATCGCCACCATTCACGGACAGTATGAGCAAGGTCAGTTATGAACTTTCATAGCACTAATATTACTTTTGAAAATGACATGACAAATAAATAACTAAAATAACGCTTCATCTTTGAAGCGTATACGTACTCTTACCGGAAATTGCCAGTTCTAGTGCTTATACGTTGTGCAAAATTCACTAAATTGCCAAATTCGCGGAATCGGCATAATGTTTGCCAATTTCGCGTAATTGGCAAAACGCTACAAATTTCGCAAAATCGGCAGCGTTTTGCCGAAAATGCTAAGGCCTCAAAATGTGACAATTTCGCGAATTCGGCAAAAAATGAGTGTTTGTGTGTGTGTGTGTGTGTGTGTGTGTGTGTGTGTGTGTGTGTGTGTGTGTGTGTGTGTGTGTGTGTGTGTGTGTGTGTGTGTGTGTGTGTGTGTGTGTGTGTGTGTGTGTGTGTGACATCAAAACCCTTCGTAAGAGCAGATGAATGTTTAACTTTAACTATATGTTAACTTGAACATAGGCTTTTCTGACCTGTTGTAGATTTGAATTGAGTTGTTCAACATACCGTAATTGATCAAGATTACGAGAAGGTTAAATAACGACAGCAAACTGTTTTTCAGATCAATATATAATCATCGGAGCTCACATAGACTCCTGGACAACAGGGGCCATAGATGCTGGAACGGGTTACGCTGTTTTGATGGACCTTGTGAGAACCTTCTCACAGCAAAGAAGATGCACAGGTGCGTCTGTCTGTTTGTCAGTTTGTGGTTTAAATGAGTCTTCGATAATACACACACACACAGAAGCGAACTGACGCATGCATGTACGTATACACATAGGAACGTGTACACGCATAAATGGATGCAAAACGTACACAAAGGCAAACGGTCAGGCAGGCACTCGCCAGCACGCAGTCTCACATGAACGCGCGCAGTCTCACATGAACACACACACACGCGCGCACACACACACACACACACACACACACACACACACATACATACATACACACGCACGCGCACACACACACACACACACATACATACATACACACGCGCGCGCACACACACACACACACACACACACACACACACACACACACAGTCCTTTGTGTTTAACATGTATTTTATTTGATTTTGTATCTGTCAGGCTGGCGACCTAGGAGGACCATAATATTTGCTGGTTGGGATGCTTCCAAATATGGCCACGTCGGTTCTTATGAATGGGCGCAGGTGAGCTGTTGGTTCATTTTCTTGTTTGATGATTCTGACATCATTTTCTCGCTCACTACAATCCTTGCAAATGGTTCAAAAGACAATTCTGGCAGAAAGTTATGAGTTACGCCAAGCTGTGTAAGTCTCAACCCCGTCCTCAAGAACTGTAGAGCTGTGAGGAAGTTTTATTTCCTTTAGAAAAACTATGATTTAGTTTACAGTAACCCCCCCCCCCCCCCCCCCCCGTTATATTTGAATTGGCATTGTGTACAACAGTTTGTGTTGTTTTCTTTGGGTGTTTGTTGCTGTGTTTTGGGAGTTGTTGCTTGTTTTGGTTGTTTTTTGGGGGGTAAGTATTTTGTGAAGCGCTCAGAATGTGGGGTTTTTTTTGGATTTGCGCCACAGAAATATTCTCATTATCATTATTTTATTGTATTTTTCAGGAGTATGAGGAGCAGTTATCATCAGGGGCAGTGGCTTATATCAACCTTGATGCTGCCGTCAGAGGTAAGACTTCCAGGTTATACATTGTGGAGGCCGTCAGTTATAGTCTCATAGGAAAAACGTAGATTACAATTGTAAGATACTGCAATCAGATGTAAGACGGACAAAGTTATATTGTGCAGGCCGTCAGTGTATAGGCAGTCTCCCAGGCTGAACGTAGATTACAATTGTAAGATACTGCAGTCAGAGGTAAGACGTACATTTTGCAGGCCTTCACTGTTTTGTCTCATAGGATAAACGTAGATAATACAAATGTGAGATACAGCAGTCAGAGGTAAGTTGTACATTTTGTAGGCCTTCACTGTATAGTCTCATATGATAAACGAAGATTACAGTTGTAAGATACTGCAATCAGATGTAAGACGGACAATGTTCTATTGTGTTGGCTGTCAGTGTATAGTCAGTCTCCCAGGCTGAACGTAGATTACAATTGTGAGATACTGCAGTCGGAGATAATACGTACAGTGTACAAATCTTTGGTGTCAGCTTTCCAAGAATAAACGTATATAGATTGCGATTCTATTCTTCTTTTAACTCAGCATTTGCTTCCTCAGTGAATGTAGCACTTTTGCACTAACACATTACATTGTAATACTGTTAACATCACGCAGGCATTATCTGTACACTCAATAATTAAGGCTAGAAACGAAGTTGACAAACAAAAGAATTCTGTACTCACCAATGTAAGGACAGCACACACAAAAACAATGTCAAATTGTCGCCTATGGAGGCTTCTACGGGACCACAAACAAACAAATACAAAGGAAAACAAGAAACAAAAGCAGCACTGAACCAAACAGGGATTAAAAGATGGAGGGAAACATAAACGTAGGTAAAGGTACCTATACCATTATGCTTACTGCTTACTGCATACTGATCCCGTAACCCGCAGGGGTCGCAGGGGCCCTGCACTGATGAGCGTTGCCCTATGAGCCTTGTCTCAAAACGAAAGTGATAAGAGTTGTCCGTCCCTGACATAGCCCGGGGCGCTGTTAGCGGGTAGTTCCGGTTGTTTTGTTTACGTCCAAAATGGCTGAACGAGAGAAGACGATTAGTGGTGGAGGGAAACGTTACTGTGTCTGCTGTTCAAACTACGCGGGTAAAGCAGAAGGGCGGATTGTCATGCGGTTCCATTTTGCAAACACAAACCGGATCTACCTGCCGTTCCAGGGGCGCAACTCTGTCCGACTATTGCGTTAGTTTCGAGACAGTGCTATAGCTGTCGTCTCCACCTTTGCCGGTTGTGAGCGATGTTCTGGGTTGTCACAAAGATTTTTCCTGTCCATTCTGCAATGTTGTCTGTCCATCTTTTCCATTATGCTTATTTTTGTTTAATCTCAAATTTCAGGTAACTACTCATTTTACGCCGAGGCCAACCCGTTGCTGTATGACGTCATCTACGAGGCCACTAAGACAGTCGACTGCCCGAATGACGAACACACATCCACCGTGTACGAAGAATGGATGCAGAATTTACGCAGACCAGCATTCAGCTCCGACAAGCCTTGGATATCGGACTTGCCTGGGGACAGCGATCACAGCCCCTTCCTTTACCGACTAGGCATTTCATCCATGTCTACTGCTTTCACCTATGATATAAGGGTAAGACATGGACTGCAAATACTTCTTCTTCTTGTCGATCGCCTTTACACTTGGAGTGTATGTAGCTCTGTATATGAAGCTGGTGGTCTTATGTCTAGAAACCACACTGCAAATACTCTCTAATCGGAATTTTTATGTTCCTGCATTCTATGAAACTCTATTACACATATCTATGATTGTGTAAGATGGCATAAATACGGATGTGGGAATACATTTTAACAAATGATACACTTAAACACTACGCTAACATTTCCAAAAATATTTAAATTGCTACACTTGAGGCTTTACAATGGTTGGCAGGTCTGCATAGTACTACGTTGCAATGGACATTTCATTTCAATCTGACATGGTCAGTCAGTGAAACATGCCCTTCTTGTCCCACCTACATTGAGTACAAAAAGTGTAAGAATATGATTTCGAGTGGTAATGCCCAGACTCTGATCTAAACAACAGTGTTTCGCTTAGAAACAGATGTGTATTTGAAGATGTTTCTTCTGGTCAAAAAAGGGTTTATTGGATTTGAGCAATATTTAGGTATGACAACCGGCCCCCGTAGCGCAGTGGTTAGCGCATCGGGCTGCGGGCCGAGAGGTCGTGGGTTCGAATCCCATCCGGGTCATGTGGGATTTTTGGGCTACGGTCGGCTCCTACCCAGAGTGGAAGTGCTATGGTTCCTATGGGGAGGCTGGGATCACACAGCCGAGTGTCATTCACTTAACAAATGCGACTTTGAAGGTGCTCAGGTTCTGTATACCTGACCAACATCGCAGGTGCGGCAGTTCTCGGGCCTGGTTGACGCCAGGATATATTATGACAGTAAGCGTAGAGTGCTGCCCTGTCACGTAGTCTCAAACCAAAATTGGAAATCCAAAGCATCATTATAATCATCCTCATCTCATTAATCATCCAAAATATAAAATTGTCCTTGCTCTTGTGGCCCTTCATGCCCGGAGCTCTCATGGTGACCTTGGTCTCAGTGTTCCTGTTCGATCTTTCCCTGAATAGTAGTTCTGCTGTCAGTCTTCAACGTGTGACGTTCTGGGGGGTCGACGGAGGGACGTGGTGGCGGTCTGGAGGGGACGCTCACTCAGTCTGGCTCCGCGACTTAACAGTCAGTGTCGTTAGTAGGGGGCATAGTGGGTAGTGGGCTGCGTTAGCTCGGGACAGACCCACTACTCAACACCGTCGAAGTGACTCAGCAGAAGTGCAGTGTCATCTTCCGAGGGTAGCCTACCGCAGCGACCCGACATCCCCCCCTGGAGTGTGTGTAAAATCGACAAGTCTAGCAGCGGAACAAAATTCAGAGGTGGTTGGAGCAGCGAGTGCAGGGACGGGGTGGTGTGAGAGCACAACGGGACAAAAGAAACAGGTGTAAAGACGAGAAAAATAAATATATATATATATTTAGGTATGACGTACGCCAAAGGTCCTTGACCTTACTGCGCTGAACGAAACTGATTGGTATGCCCTGTTAGTCAAGACTCCGAATAAATTCACTGAGTACTGTTGTAAAAAAAAAAAATGGAAAAAAAATTTAAAAAATGTTCAGTTTTAGTCACCGTTTCGACGGCTCCAAATGAATTCTGCAATCAATTAAACGCCATTTTTAAGGGTAGGTGTGGTCTACCCTGTGACGTCTGAAACTAAATATTGCTCAGTTTACTGTCAATCTTTTACTTGACATTCGTGAATATCAAATTTTGAAATAGGACACGTTTGGGGAGTCTCCAACGGTGCTTATCCTATCATAGCACAACAAACACGTTGGCGTCTTTTCACAACATGTTTTACAAAATTTGTTTTGTTCATAAAGTTTGCAAATCTACCTCCATTTTAAGGCTCCTTCCAATCGGTTACCCACAATGGTCTTCTCTTTGTTCTACAGGAAAACAAGCGTGTTCTAACATAAAACCAGTAACTATCTTGTCCATAATGGTCTTCTCTTTGTTCTACAAGACTACAAGCTAGTTCTAATCTGTAACCAGTATCTTGTCCTTAATGGTCTAGCTTCTCTTTGTTCTACAAGAATACAAGCTAGTTCTAATCTGTAACCAGTATCTTGTCCTTAATGGTCTAGCTTCTCTTTGTTCTACAAGAATACAAGCTAGTTCTAATCTGTAACCAGTATCTTGTCCTTAATGGTCTAGCTTCTCTTTGTTCTACAAGAATACAAGCTAGTTCTAATCTGTAACCAGTATCTTGTCCTTAATGGTCTAGCTTCTCTTTGTTCTACAAGAATACAAGCTAGTTCTAATCTGTAACCAGTATCTTGTCCTTAATGGTCTAGCTTCTCTTTGTTCTACAAGAATACAAGCTAGTTCTAATCTGTAACCAGTATCTTGTCCTTAATGGTCTAGCTTCTCTTTGTTCTACAAGAATACAAGTGTCTTCTAATCTAACCAGTATCTTATCCATACTTGCCTTTGTTCTACAGGAATACAAGCCTAGTCTAATTCCCCTAGTATCTTATCCATAACCGCCTTCTCTTTGTTAAACCAAAATACAAGCGTGTTCTATCCCAACCAGTACCTTACCCATAATGGTCTTCGCTTTGTTCCACAGGAATACAAACGTCTTCTAACCCACCCAATATCTTACCAATATGGACTTCTCTTTGTTCGACAGGAATACAAGCGTCTTAATACCCTGACCAATATCTTATCCATAATAGTTTTCTCTTTGTTCCAGAGGAATACGACCGCCTTCCAACCTAACCAGTATCTTATCCATAATGGTCTTTTCTTTGTTCCACAGGAATACAACCGTCTTCCAACCTACCCAGTATACGGAACTCTGAATGATACATACGACTACTTCCGCAACTACATCGATCCTGGTTTCAATATGACGACAGCGCTGGTGCAGGTTTTGTGTGACATCATTCTGCGTCTCTCCGATTCCGCCATTCTGCCCTTCAACGTCCGTGGATATGACATCCTCCTGGACAAAGGACTCACCAGTTTGAGGAAGCATTCACAGAAGTTGAAAGAAGCTGGTTTAGATCTTGGTGAGTCTCTGAGCTTGATGATGTTGATTTTTTTTGATTTTTTTGAGTCACTTGAGAAAAAGTGACTCTTTGTAATCGGTCAGTGTTAGTCTGTCCGGCCGGCCGTCCGGCCGGCCGTCCGGCCGGCCGGCCGGCCGTCCGTAGACACCACCTTAACGTTGGACTTTTCTCGGAAACTATCAAAGCGATCGGGCTCATATTTTGTTTAGTCGTGACCTCCAATGACCTCTACACTTTAACGATGGTTTCGTTGACCTTTGACCTTTTTCAAGGTCACAGGTCAGCGTCAAAGGAAAAATTAGACATTTTATATCTTTTCTCGGAAACTATCAAAGCGATCGGGCTCATATTTTGTTTAGTCGTGACCTCCAATGACCTCTACACTTTAACGATGGTTTCGTTGACCTTTGACCTTTTTCAAGGTCACAGGTCAGCGTCAAAGGAAAAATTAGACATTTTATATCTTTGACAAAGTTCATCGGATGTGATTGAAACTTTGTAGGATTATTCTTTACATCAAAGTATTTACATCTGTAGCCTTTTACGAACGTTATCAGAAAAACAAGGGAGATAACTAGCCTTTTCTGTTCGGCAACACACAACTTAACATTGGGCTTTTCTCGGAAACTATAAAAGTGACCGGGCTCAAATTTTATGTGAACGTGACTCATTGTGTTGTGAATAGCAATTTCTTCCTGTCCATCTGATGCCTCATATAATATTCAGAACTGCGAAAGTGACTCGATCGAGCGTTTGCTCTTCTTGTTTTTGGTGTGTGTGGTGGTAAATGTATGCGAAGATTTGAATCAACAGCAAATGACAGTTAGTCAAGCATATTGGCACACGAGCACAAACACAGACTTACGCGTGCATGCGTGAACGCAAGCATCAACTTACCCACACACGTGCATATGGACACAGAAAGATTTACCCAGATGACCATGCACACACACGCACGCACGCACGTAAGCACGCACACACGTAAGCACTCACACACGGACATGCACACACGCACGCTAACACAAACGCAGAACCAATTCACTTACTCACCAACCCACTTAGTGCAAAGGAAGCGGTAGAGCAATGTAAATATGTCTTAGATCATGAGTGATAACCTTCATTTCCATCCACAGCAACCTACGCCAAATCTGCAATGGTATAGACGATGTTCGGAAATATCTCCGTCTGGTTTTATAGTCTGTGTAAGATTTGTCCACCCTTGAAAACACTGGAGCAAACAAAACCACGTGGCCGTGAAATCAAGAAAGTCTCTTATCCCGGTCGGAATTAGCCCCGATCTGGGTTTGTTTGCGACAAATTTTCTATTTTATCAATTTCATAAATCTCAGACATGGGACTGGTCCGAATTTTATCGGAATTCCGATATTTTCCTTAGCTCACAGACCATTCTTGAGATCGATGCAAATTCGTTGAGAAAAAAAAGGGGGGGTGGTGGTGGTGGTATGAACCGTTCAGCCGAAGCTGTCTGCGTCTGAAGTCAGTGCATTCGCACCCCAGCACTCGCGTGAACCCATAGCAGTATCGCCTAGGCCTAATTATTCACCGATGGCGGTTTGCGGGTTGTTTTGATTGGCTGCCGATCTCCAAACGCCGAAGGTGAAAAGGGTAGCATCATGGCGTCTGGATTCCGTATTGTTTTGTCGGCTGTGGAAGCTCTTACGATCGACGACCAAAGTGTGAAAAACAAATGGAAAGCCAACTGGCTGTCAGAAGAAGTGACTGTCATTATCAACACGAAAGAAAGGCGCCAGCTCATTGGCGACAGTATCGCCAAGATATCCATTCCCGGTCAGGCCGTGTGCACGTGGTGCAACAACGGCCACTGCGTGGTGTAATACGGACTTGGTGAAAAAAATGTGTTGGTTCTGAAAGTTTTCAAGTCAGTTTTGTGTGTGTGTGTGATTGTTATAAATTACACTTTTGTTTAAAATGCTAAAACATATTATTCTTGTGGTTTGTATAGCTTTTTAAAAAGGCATGATCTAATTTTTTGCTATCAGGAGAGGCCCCAAAATGGCCTTTATAATTCTGACATTCATTTTCCGTCAGGGGGGCTTCGCCTGAACCCCCTACCGGCTTACTTTCCTACTTTTTGAACATTTGCTGGTCTCATGTCTGAAATCTGCTTCGTATGCTCTAACTGTTGTATTATTTCCAACAGACTTCCTGGAAGCAGCGAAGACCAATTTTACGCATGCTGCAGAGATTTTTCACGACAATTATACGAGCATAGACATCGCTGAGACCAGGTTTGCATCATCTTTCTACACTGTGTTTTATATTTGTTTAACAGATTGTGCATACTCTATATTTGGTGGTTAATTGATATTTTTCTTGTACTATTAATATTGAGGCGAAATGTAAAATTTGGACCCTACTGTGGTTCTTATTGTCTTTGTTGGTTTAATACATTGTCCCTTTTCAAGATTAAATTTAACCGTTCTTGAACTTTTCCTTGTGGTTTATAAAATAAATCCAAAACCAAAGAGACTGCCAACGTTCCAAAATTCAGAATCAAAAAACAAGAAAGGTAGGTTGTTGGAACGTTTGTTATTGACAAAACAATACATTCTCGTAATAAAAAAAAAGTATCTGTGAATGTATTGTTTTGTCAATAACAAACGTTCCAACAACCTACCTTTCTTGTTTTTTGATTCTTGTGGTTTATATGAAAATGGTGAAGGGGGTGGTTCATGTTTATGTGTGTGGTGTCCTCTCACTGCAGCTGAGGTGAATGGAAGTTGTGTTAGCAAAGTATGAGTGTGTGACGGATGTTCTATTTTGTCAGAATTTAATTCAGTTTGGTAGTATATGTGACTCGTGATATTCTTGCACACAGTGACTCCCGTCAACTCTTAACGGGGAGACACTAGAGTGTCCTTTTTAAAACTGCTTATCACTGTCATCGTGGAATTTTGGTGTAATTCGATCCTTGGCGATTTTGATGTTCTCGAGCTTTAGACCAAGTAAATCATTCTCCGTGAAACATGTTCTCTGAAATACGATTGACAATGCACGATTTAAACATTCTTTTATCTCTCTATCCATACCAGGAACGAATATAAACATAATCATAATTTTTTTCTTTAAACTGTTTTGTCCGTCTCCTCAAAAGTTTTTAAAAGCGAGTGACGCCAAATTTCCACGACGACGTCTTTCTTAGCTTGTTTATCTGCGGCAAAATGAACTAAAAAAAAAAAGAATTGTTGATAAATCTAACAATCTATGGACAAAAGTAAATGTTTGTATTATTGCGGCAAAATTACCTTTTAACTCTTCTGTAGAACTGGCATTGATCTGCAAAATTAATGTTGATGGTCTTTTCTTGACTGTTTCAGTGAATTTACAGTGAGATATTTGAACGATAAGATGATTCGAGTTTCTCGAGCATTTATCCATTCCGGAGGAGTCATGGCTCAGCCGTGGTACAGGTTAGTAACGTGGGTTGTTTTTTTAAGATGTTAACAGTATCACAGACACGCACATGCACACACACACACACGCACGCACGCACGCACGCACGTACATCTTCTTCTTCTTCTTCTTCTTGGCGTTCGCAGAGGTTACACGATCAATCCAGCACTGGTGATAAATGTTGTCGTTTTCTCCAACTCCTGTCGACTGCCGTATAGTTTGGTTTGCAAGGGAATTTGTGACGGCCACACTTCTTTTCGTTCCTCATCTAGTAAGGGACATCGCTGTAAGATGTGTTCCGCTGTTTGGTCTTCTTGACCGCAGGCACAGGTCGGTGATGGCGCCAGCTTGAACTTTCGGTTCATGTGAGCATTGAGCCTGTTGTGGCCAGTACGCAGCCTGATGAGGTTGACTTGCTGCTCTCTGGACATTGTGTGGTAGACACGTACATAAGAACACACACACACACGGACGCATGCACGCACGCACACACACGCACGCACGCACACGCAAGCAAGCACGCACGCACGTACACAAAAATACACACAAACACATACACACACGCACACACACACATGCATTCATTCACTCACGCACGCACACATCCAAACACACACCCTAAGTTGAAAACAAACACCGTCTAACTGAACTGCTAATTTCTTTGAGAATGATTGACTCTTTTTCCTTTTCTTTATCAGAAATGTCCTCATGGCGCCCCACCCAGAAAATTTGAATGAAGAAATCGTCTTCCCAGGAATTATCACAGCATTGTTAAAAGCAGACGACACTTCGGACAGCTGGAAGAACGAAGTGAAAAGACAGTTCGCTATCATCGTGGTGTGTTTACAGCGAGGCAGAAATATTTTGTTGGAAAGTTACCCCGCTGATTCTTTCAATGATTCGTGGTGAACAAAAGGACACGAACACACTCTCCAAGAAATCCATCTGTGTTTATTGTTCAGAAATAAACTGTGAGAGGGCGTAAAAATGTGGGGACCAGTGTGGTTAATTGTTTCTACAAACTTCGAATGCCAATACTTTAACACTGGTTTTTTGTTGTTGGTTTTTTTACTCTTGTGCCAACGTTTTCTGAGGGTTTGAGGCCAATGGGCTTAGGTTGTTTGATTCAACTGTACTCCTCCGAAAGCGGCGTATGGCTGCCTGAATGGCGGGGTAAAAACGGTCATACACGTAAAAAATTAACTCGTTTAAAAACATAGTGGACGTGGGAGCTTCAACCCATGAACGGAGAAGAAGAAGATTTAACTGTACATGTTGCTGTGCGGAGGTTTTTTTTAGGATTCACCAGTTTATGGAGTATTTAACTTTTCATTGAAATCTTTGGCCAGTACGAATAAGGTTTCATGACATCGTATAGGATCTCTTTGACAGCACAAATTCTGTAAAACAGATCCTGCAACCATGACAGATCTCTTTCAATAAGGAGTGGACCATCAACATGACAAAGTTCCTTGGAAAGTATGTGTGTTGAAGAATTGTGTCAACTTCAAAGAGACACTAAGCTGATCAGGGAAATTGAGCGAACATTTTAATCAAACAACGGAGGGAGACAACCGCTGAGCGCAGAAGCTGAAAGTGTGCAAGTTACTTGGATTGAATACCGTTTCAGAACGAATGGAAAGTACCAGAGAGCCTGGACAAGGGACTGCAATCTTCCGTTTTCTACGGATGTTTTCTGTAAATGACTAAAATGTCTGTGCATGGCCCGCTGACATTCATAGCGTGTGAATTTTAAACGGATATCTAATCCTTCTTTGATGAGAAACCATTGGACAATGCAGCATGACTTGTTTTAGTTTTTCACTGAAGGGACGATTATGATCGCTGTTTGTTAGCTTATTTTTAAGTGTTGTCAAAGACATAGATAGAATGTCTCTGGTGTTGTTGAATGCCCCGTGACTCCATGGACAATGGGATTCCTTGGTCGTGCATGTGATGATTGTCTATCGAGTAATATCGATTTTATTTGCTTATTTTTATCATTTCTGCACAATGCAGATGTTCTGTGCGATAAGTGTTGCTGTGAATGTGTGTGTTGAATGTGTGTGTGTGTGTGATTGAGTGTGATTGAGTGTGATTGTGTGTGTGTTTGTCAGCACGCTTGTTTGATGGCGTGTGTGTGAGGACCTGCGCAATTAATTTTTGTCAGTACTTTCATTTTACAACTTTTTGTATTTTCCTACACTTCTGTATGTAAAGCTAAAAACATATCACTACCATTGTACTGCCATTATTCTTTCTCGTGAATCATCATTCCACTTGTTCAATCATTATTTCTTTCTATGTTTTTCTTTATAGTCACTGAAATATTTGTGAAATACGTGTACAGTTGCATATATGTGACCCTCCACCACGGAATGAGTCGCATGTCACCTCGCGTGGTTCTGTGCTAGGCTTAATATAAGTCCGGGGGATGTCTGGTAACAGTGTGACGGTCACCTTAGTCACAGGCTTATGACTCGAAAAGTGGTCGCTCTTTTCTAAAACGGTTTTCACCACTGGATAGAGCATAAAAAACTCTTTAAGAAAATGTAAACATATGAAAATCATGCAAAGGTGACATGCGACTCATTCCGTGGTGGAGGGTCACATATGTGATTTTATATTGTGTTTGAAGCTTTTTTGCCCATTATAGAAACGTAGCTTTGTTTATTTGTTTGTAGGTTTTGTTTGATTGTTTGTTTTTAACGGAGAGATAATGGTCATTGCTATTTTGTGCCAAAGGGGCTTGACCGATATTCTTACAACAAAAGAGTGGGGACCCCACTCTTTCTACCGTCTTGTAAATATGAAAACATTTAAAATCAAATAAAACTTTCACATGAACTTCCACCTTTCGGCCTTCAAAGTGAACAAACAAAAGACACAACAGACACAAATAAATGATGCTTTGTTTGTAGGTTTTGTTTGACTGTTTGTTTTTAACTCGCTTTAGTTGATACTTATGTACCAAGATGGGTTGATGCCCCTTTCTGATGTGAGCCTTGTTGTAGACCTCGACTTGTGACAATGATTGAAACTTCACAACATATGTTATCGGTATTCGGTTTGTTTTTTCCCATTGCATTTTCAGTAACCGAGTAATTACATGCTGCTGTATCTGCCTGCGCTAGAGTTTTTTGTGTATTCTATTTGACATATTTGTATGCATTTTTCTCAAGCAATTTTATTTCTAGGTACAAAATCCCTACTGATGTTTGCAAAGATAGCTTTTGTGTACACTCTCTTCACAGTGAGAAACCTATTTATGATTTTGGTAAATTTTGAGCCACACATGCAGAACCATCTCAGGGCCATCATCAGAAGATGTTTCAGCAGTGTTCAAATGGGCAGCGAGGATGCATTTTGCAACACTATGACCCTTCGTTAATTGTCATCGGTAATCGTGCTCATTACATTTAATTGTTTTTGCGTTTCTCTCACTTAAAATAATGTCAGTGTTAATAATTGACGACCCAAGAAACAAAATAGCAACAGTGAGCAAGTAGGTTACGAAAGAGAGTGAGTGTGTCAGTACCACAGAAAGAGGGTGTGAGCGGGAGACGATTGGTGCGTGATAGAACCAGTGAAAGAGAATGAACGAGAAAAGACGAGATGCAGCACTTTAGGTTTGGCAAGGTATAAATAACCTTACTGCACCAGTATGACTCATAAATCAACCACATGAATGAATCATGTTCCTGCTGACCAAAAAAAACCGATGCCAAAAAAACATAATCGCAAAAAAGAATACCTGTGATTATGTAATATTTTCAGAGTGTGAGAGATTTGTAATTAAATGCTACTGACGGAGAGATGATGGTCATGGCTATTTTGTGCCAAAGGGGCTTATCCCATATTCTTACCAAAAAGAAAGTGTGGTAACCCACCTTTTCTTCCGTGCAAACCGTCTTGTAAATATTAAAACATTAAAAAGACTGCATGCGTTTCATAATCAAGAATCAAACAACAAGAAAGGATAAATTATTGGAACGTTAATTCAGACCAAAACCAACGTTTGACATGAACTTTGACTTGTCGGCCTTTGAAGTGGACAAACAAAAGACACGACAGACAAAAATAACTGATGCTGTGATTTGTCTTTGAATGTGACTGGGATGACTCCACGATCTTTGAAGCAATGACCTTCACCCCAGTAACATTCCAAGATAAGTCACAGCATCAGTTATTTGTGTCTGTTGTTTCTCTAGTGTGTCCACTCTAAAGGTCGGTAGGTGGAAGTTCTTAAGAATGTCCAATTGACTCAATGTATTGATATCGCTTCATGCGACTTGTTTCTAAAAATAATTTCGCAACTTCCACCAATGCCAGTCTGCGAAATTAGTTTACTAAGAAATTCCCAGAATGCACAGAAAGCAGCCAGACCGTTGGAATTGGGTATATGTCCAAGAGGAAGGATGCTCCGAATGTATGTAGAAACGTGTACTCATCTGTGATGCTGCACGTGCATTCTGTTGATATACGCGTAGGAAGGTAGCTATGAAGATGTGTGTTTTAGATGTCTTTTTTTTTCTTTTTTTTTTAAGATATTTTTATCCAACTAGAAAATAAAGACAAACAAAGGATCTTTTCTGTATTCCCAAAACTGTTGATATTATGCTTTGCTTTTATTTTGTGCGTGCTAGCATTACTTTAAAGACAATTACACAGCCCTGAAAGTCCAAAGATTAAATGGTGTGCTAGCCTTTGGTTAGTGATTCTGAACATTTACTAGCCACAGAGCAAACTTTTCTGGCCGAACCAACAATTTGTTTCAGCAACTTTACTCGCATTTGGCGAGTAGATAAACATTTCTACTCGCCAGTTACATGTTTCTACTCGCCATGGCGAGTAAAATACTCGCCACTTTCAGGCCTGACACTGCATTATGTCTTACTGTGTAGATGGCGTTTATGTGTCGGTTTTCTTTGGACTCTTTATGTATCGGCATACGTTTTATGACTTAGTTTTCGTCCTGCATTTTTGTACTTTACTTTTTGGGCGTAAATCCAAAGAATCGCTTCGATTTATACTCATAGTGTGGTAACAAAGTCCTTCTATTTTATATAGTGATTGTTTTTGTGCCATTAAGTTTGTTGGATTTTTTAAACCGTTGTTTGTGCCAACGTTATGTTCTTGGTTGTGTGAGATATGAATCACTTTTTGAACAGAATACGTTTGATAGTTGTAGTAGTCTTTGTTTGAATTATCAGACCTGTTTTATTACTTTTTTTTAAATAACCATTGCACTATTCTGTCCTACTTTTGTATAATCTTGCAAATGAACGATTTTGAACAATGATATTCTAATCAGGATATGACCCAGCAACAACAAACTTTTTTCATTGGAACTTGCAATTACTTTCATCTTTTACGACTCTGAATTTGTCTTATTTTTTATCGCAAGATTGCAATTTAATTGTTAATCAATATGATGTAATATAAATAGACTCAACTGGTTCTAAGACCGGAAACTTTAAAGGCGCACCCCTTCCTGTGTAAATTGTCATGCTCACTTATCTCAACTCTGGCCAAGGTTTAACTTAGGATAACTTAGGATAAGCCCCCCGCGGATTAGGGGGAGTCCCATATTGGTTGGGACGAGGAAGAATTTACCCGATGCTCCCCAGCATGTCGTAAGAGGCGACTAACGGATTCTGTTTCTCCTTTTACCCTTGTTAAGTGTTTCTTGTATAGAATATAGTCAATTTTTGTAAAGATTTTAATCAAGCAGTATGTAAGAAATGTTTAGTCCTTTGTACTGGAAACTTGCATTCTCACAGTAAGGTAATATATTGTACTACGTTGCAAGCCCCTGGAGCAAATTTTTGATAAGTGCTTTTGTGAACAAGAAACAATTGACAAGTGGCTCTATCCCATCTCACCCCTTTCCCCGTCGCGATATAACCTTCGTGGGTGAAAACGACGTTAAACACCAAATAAAGAAAGAAAGTTGATTTCTAGTATAGTTTGAATTTCCAGTTGTGACATTGTTTGTTTTTTTACCACCAGCTTGTTTTGCCAACATCTGTAAAACCAGGGATTGTTGAGCACTTTGGCAATAAAAATTGAAAATCAGTATTGAAAC